>NW_025823305.1:0-2839 GCF_002878395.1 Capsicum annuum | reverse complement strand
AACTAAGAAGATCACGCATCAAAGTGCAATAAACATCGAAAGCAAAATTGCAGTGTAATGCTCATTGAGGGATTAGTCACTTTCATCCAAATATCATCCTACCAATCCCCAAGCCTACATTACAAACCGATAGCAAGTCCTACGAGATCCTATTCTAAGTGTTCTCACATTAGTGAATACTTACATGAAGATCAAGCCTATGGTATCACAATTGCATGGATTGAATTTCTTTCTCAGTGAGTGTATTTCTCTAGATGTCCCCAAATTTAAAAACAAAATTTCTCAAATATGTGTGAAATGAGATTATTTTTACCCAAATATGTGTGAAATGAGACTTTCTTTCTGAAGTCGGCACTTGAAGCATGAGCATAGGCATAGCTCAAAATATTTGTTTGAACCAAGATAAAAAATCTTGTCAATACTTAGGCGTGTCTGAGGTACCACTTAAAACTATAGTTGTTACCCTGAAGTCTATCTCAGATATATGGGAAATAGATAAGGGAATTCTTATGCACACTACTAATTATTTGTACCAACTTAAGTCAAGATACAATTGTGTTTTCTTCATCTTTCAGCACTTTTTATCAAGAAAATGCAAAATTCTTTCTTTCTTTCTTTCTTTCTTTCTTTCTTTTAAGATGCCAACTTTCAAATATGGACATTCTTTCTTTACATTTCATTCAAGTTGCTCACTTTCACATACATGCATTTTTAGTTTTTATTAAAGACGCCCATTTTTGAAATACAGGCATTTGACTTTTTCTTTCAAGCATATACCTTTAAATATCGATATTTTATTTTTCAATTAAGCGCACATTTATGAATATTTTTTCACATTTTTTTATATAATCTGTTGAGGGCCTATGTTTTCGTTAATAATCTAAAATTACAATAAACATCAATATCCATAAACAATTAGAGATGTCATGCATCAGTATTCATAGACTGTCGGATACGTTGTGCATTTTTAAAGCTCCTTTTAAACAAGATGATGTTAGCATAAATAATACACTGGGCAAATTTTGAGACTAGTGAAAGTTGAAGACTCTTATATGTCATCCATCGTATGAAGGTCAATCAGTAGCTCAAAGAAAACATTAGAAGTTGATGAAGAAGTTAAGGATCTAAAGGACGATAAAGTTGAAAGTAAAGCCCCAATTTCAGATGGAGAGACATTGTAATACCCTGTATAATCCTATCTTCGTTTAAATCTCAGTATATGAGTATTCCTATATTAAATTTTCAGAATACTTTGAATTTTTTGGTTTTAGAGCATACCATTCATAGGAAATTCATCCAGATTTCCAACGATATAAAATTCACCCAAATCTGATAACCGGATGAGAAAATGTATCAATTTTGTAAAACAGTGTGCCACCTGTGCAGCACCAGATCGCGGAGACCAGCCAAATGGCAATTATAAATTTCCAGTGAGCCAACGCGATAATCCCATATCGTGGAGCAGTGCCAGTTCCCAATTGGCATCTTCCAGTGAAGCTCCGAGAAAGCGTCGCATCGCGCCATGGACCAATTTAAAAATTGTCAAATTCCAGTGAGGCTCCGCAATGGTGTTGTATCACGCCAAGAGCCAATTTTTCGATTATCCCTTTTTGTATAGTTCCAGCCAGATTCAAGTGGCTCACGACGATGCCACCGCATTGTGGTGAAGCTCAAAATTGTGATTTTCAATGATGAATCTTAACTTCTTTCTAGGGGTAATTTGGTATTTTTTTCATGACCCACATCATTTTTAAACACGTAATTAACCCCTAATTCTTGAAGCTAGGGTTTTTCCCTTTTAAGAGAGAATAATTTAATTTGGGGGAAAATTGGGAGAATAATTTAAGCTATGAGTTCCTTTCACCCATAGACTCCATGAATTGTTTTATAAAACTACATGCTTATTGTTTCATGATTTACATGCTTGAAATTGGATTGTATTCAAGTTCATAACATTAATTAAGTTTCAATTCATGATTAAATTGTAGATTCCATGAAATTGAAATAGCATGTATATTGAATTATGTAAGTCCATATTATAACCCTTGAATTAGAAAGTTTGGGTGTTGTAGTTAAAATATTATTTATTGGCAATGATTATATGCATTAAGTTGTGCTCCCCAAGTGATTGATGGAATTTCTATGTGAAATAAATGGTGAAATCATGACATGCTAGCATATGTACAAGTTTATGCCCTACAAGTATTTGATAAAATGTCTCTATGAATGAATTATGAACAAGTGAAAAGTGTTATGCCTTTTCAAGATAATGTTATGCTTTACTTTTTATGCTATTGAGTCCTGAGGGTATTCAATACCCAAAAATCTAGTTGTTTACCTAGAGCTACAGTAGTTACAGAATAGTCTCAGTCCGGTCATGAAACCATAGTACTCAGCTAGTTAACAAAACTCAGTAAACTCAGTCAGTTACAACACTCAGTAAAACTCAGTATCAGTCGATTTTAGTTTAGTATAATAATAAATGCCATTTAGATGGGATTAGGATTCAGCATCAAGTGGACCCAAGGATGGGGGCTCACCTTCTAGTAGAGGGTATGATCCTTAGAAGTAGTCCATGTATTCCAGAACAACGTAGCCATCATAGGTTGAGACATCAACCTGCCAGTTGAGGGTTGATGAGGTGTTTTAACATACCAGTTGAGGGTACCACCGTTCTCATTCAGGGCACCTGCCAGATGAGAGTGACTCTTCAGTTGTCTTTACCTGTGGCATGGTACTGACACCCTTCCAACTGGGGTTATAGGTTGGACCACAGTTATCTTATTTGAGGTATGTCGGTTAAATGACTACCTCCCACAGTTTCAGTTTTAGCCTCAGT
>NW_025823304.1:0-1274 GCF_002878395.1 Capsicum annuum | reverse complement strand
TGAGAAACACAAGATTATTGGTGTTAAGTGGGTCTATAAGACGAAACTGAAAGAAAATGGTGAAATCGACAAGGCGCGATTGGTGGCTAAGGGATACAAGCAAGAGTATGGTGTGGATTATACTAAAGTTTTTGCTCCAGTTGTAAGGCATGACACTATTAGAATGCTAATTTCCTTGGCAGCACAAAATTCGTGGCCGATCTTCCAATTGGATGTCAAATCAGCATTTCTACACGGATGCTTGGAGGAAGAGGTATTTATCGAACAACCCCCTGGATATGTTAAGATTGGAAGTGAGCATAAAGTTTATCGATTAATGAAAGCTCTTTATGGACTAAAACAAGCCCCACGGGCTTGGTATAGTCGCATTGAGGCTTATTTTCAGAAAATGGGTTTTCAAAAGTGTCCATATGAGCCTACACTTTTTGTGAAAATTGGGGAGAATGGAAAAATGCTCATTGCGTGTTTGTATGTCAATGATCTCATCTTCATGGGGAATAATAGTGACATGTTTTCTAATTTCAAGAAGTGTATGATGGATGAATTCGAGATGTCTGATCTTGGTAAGATGCATTACTTTCTTGGTTTAGAAGTAGTGCAATCTGATGATGGCATATTTGTTTCCCAAAAGAAGTACGTGAGAGAAATTTTAAACAGGTTTAAGATGCAGCATTCCAATCCAACCAACATTCCAGTTGAGTTTGGCTTGAAACTAACCAAAGCTGGGAGCGGAAAAAAGACGGATAGCACTTTTTACAAGCAAATTGTGGGTAGTCTAATGTACCTAACTGCTACAAGACCAGACATCATGTATGATGTTAGTCTTGTAAGTAGATATATGGAGTGCCCAACTGAAATGCATCTCTTAGCTGCGAAGAGAATTCTTCGTTACTTACAAGGAACCAAGGATTTTGGAATTTTCTATAGGAAGGGAGAAAAGGCAGATTTGATTGACTTTACTGATAGAGATTATGCAGGAGATCAAGATGGTAGAAAGAGCACATCAGATATGTCTTTATGCTAGGCACAGGGGCTGTATCGTGGTCTTCCAAAAAGCAAATAGTTGTCACATTATCAAGTACAGAAGCTGAATTTGTTGCTGCTACAGCTTGTGCTTGTCAAGCTATTTGGCTTAGGAGAATCCCTAAAGAGTTGCAATTCAAGATGGAAAGTGCTACTATGATATTTTGTGACAACAATTCTGCAATCAAGTTGTCAAAGAATCCTGTGAACCATGGAAGAAGCAAGCACATTGATGTGAAGTATTATTTCCT
>NW_025823303.1:0-1504 GCF_002878395.1 Capsicum annuum | reverse complement strand
TGGTGGAGCTTTTGAAAGACTATGATATGAGTTTGCATTACCATCAAGGCAAGAAAAATGTTGTAGCCGATGCCCTCAGTAGGTTGTCTATGGGCATCCTTTCTCATGTGGAAGAAGGAAAGAAAGAGATGGTGAAGGATATTCACCGCTTTGCAAATCTGGGAGTACGACTCTTAGATTTCGAAGATGGAGGGGTGATTGTTCATGAGTTCGATAAGTCATCTCTTTGTGCTGAAGTTAAGGAGAAGCAGGTTGAAGATCCCATCTTGATGCAAATCAACAAAGATCTGGGTCAACAAAAGGTTATGTCGTTTGAAATTGGTGGAGATGGTATTCTGAGATTTCAGGGTAGGTTGTGCGTTCCAAATGTAGATGAGCTACAGGAAAGAATCCTTAATGAGGCGCACACTTCGAGGTATGTCAGTCACCCAGGCGCTACTAAGATGTACCATGATTTGAAAACCTTGTATTGGTGAAATAACATGAAACGTGGTGTAGCTGATTTTGTGTCCAAGTGTTTGAACTGTCAACAAGTGAAGGTAGAACACATGAGGTAGGGTGGTCCTTCCCAAGAGATAGCCCTGCCTTTATGGAAGTGGGAGATGATAAACATGGACTTTATTACAGGACTTCCGAGATCCCAAAACCAGTATGATTCTATATGGGTGATTGTAGATCGGTTGACCAAGTCAGCCCACTTTTTTCCTATGAGGACTAATTATTAGGGAGAGGTTTATGCTAAGATTTACATTGAGGAGATAGTTCAATTGCATGGGGAACCAGTGTCCATTATATCTGATAGAGGTACGCAGTTTTCATCTCAGTTTTGGAGATCCTTTCAGAAGGGTTTAGGTACACAAGTGAATTTGAGCACAGCTTTCCACCCTCAGACGGATGGGCAAGATGAGCGTACCATTCAGACCCTCGAAGATATTCTGAGGGCATGCGTCATTGATTTCAAAGATAGTTCGGTAGATCATCTACCACTGGTTGAATTCGCTTACAATAATAGCTACTAGGACAGTATCAAGATGGCTCCTTTTAAGGCTTTGTATGGGAGGAGATGTAGGTCTCCGATAGGATGGTATAAAGTAGGTAACACTCAGTTATATGGGCCTGATCTTGTTCATCAGGTGATGGAGAAAGTGAAAATCATTAGAGAACGACTCAAGACTGCTCAGAGTCATCAGAAATCCTATGCTGATATTCGGAGAAGAGAACTAGAGTTTGAAATTGGTGATTAGGTATTTCTCAAGGTTTCTCCTATGAAAGGAGTTATGTAGTTTGGAAAAAGAGGTAAATTGAGCCCTCGTTATGTAGGGCCATATCAGATTTTGAAGAAGATTGGTACAGTTGCATATGAGTTAGAATTGCCTGCAAGTTTGGGTTCCATTCATCCAGTATTCCATGTATCCATGTTGAAGAAATGCATTGGAGATCATTCTACGGTATTTCAAATAGAGGGTATCAAAGTGATAGGCTCCTTGTCTTATGAAGAAGAGCC
>NW_025823302.1:0-1110 GCF_002878395.1 Capsicum annuum | reverse complement strand
TTGACCCTTATTGACTTGGCACACCCCTTAAGAAATTATTTAATAAAAGTTTATTTTACTAAAATAACCCTATTAATTATGCATTGAAAATATGTATTTGAGTAAGTACATTTTATTTAATCATTTAATGTTGAGGGTAATATTGGAAAAATATAATAAAATCCTCTTGATTTCATCAAAGGGACAACTAAATTGAAACAAATATTTTTAGAAAGAGGGCCAACTAAAACGAAACGGAGGGAGTAGATTCAAAGGGTAATATGGTAAAACTAGCCCTATCATTACTATTTCTTAACTTATGTCTCAAGTTAATAATGGACAACTATTGATAGATGGAGGTAGTAACAATTAGACCAAATGTGTTCACATTTAGCAAGCTTAAACTAAAGTACCAAAATTGCTCAAAAATATATTTAAGGGGACATTTTGGTGAAATATAAGGGATATTTTAACCAAATTTTGTCAAGGTTATTTTTGTGAAAGAATATGGGGCAAAGCTGAATTACTTTTGTGTACGACTTGACTTGTGGAAATGAGAAATAGAGTGTGACCCTGATAAATACTATATACTTATGTAAATGAGAGATTGTTTCCAAGGTCTTCTTGTTGTTTTTGAATTCGTGCTGCAGATTCCCCAAGTTTGGGAAGACACCATGATAACTCAATCAGTTGTAGTGTGTGAATTTCTGCAAACTCAATGGGTATCTCTTTCAAATTATAGCATTCTTTAAGTACAAGGCGCTCAAGAATAGGAAAATTGTCATCTGTGACTTTCCAGTGCTTGAGACGATTACCTTTAATTAGCAAAAACTTCAATCGAGTAAATCCCCTAACATTTGGATACCATTCTTCTCCAAGACAAGCATTATGCATCAGCTTCAGCACCTCAAGGTTAGGCAATTCAGCTATGATGTCCAAGTACGACCAACTTATGAAAGTTCATTCCAACTTCAGCTTCTTGAGCGTTGCTGGAAAAGCTTTGGCACTTGCTGGCCAAAATCCTCCAAAACGATATGTAAGACTCAATGTTTCAAGTTGCTGCAGATGGACAAGACTGTTGAGAGGCCCATCAGAGTCAATCTGATATGCACTGATTCCTAATTCTTTGAC
>NW_025823301.1:0-1525 GCF_002878395.1 Capsicum annuum | reverse complement strand
GAAATATATCCATGCACTCCCTATTATGCTAAGATGTTGAAGAACTACATGAAGTATAATATCCCCTACTTATGACAACGTGAATTGTGGACTCCAATCTTATGATCAAGTCAGTCATGTTGTTTCTGTTTCCTTTCATCGAGTCCTGGGGGTATTCGTTCCCCAAATTATAGTTTTGTGCCTAGAGACATGTGATAGTATCATGATACTCTCAGTAAAGCCATGGTCTATAGAATTTAGTTAGTCATGTGACTCAGGAAAACTCAGAAATCTTAGCAGTCTTAGTAATTCAGTAACCTCAATACTCAGTAATCTCAGTGATCTCAATAACAACAGTATTCCTAGCGATCTCAGTAAATTTATTACTCTCAATTAGTCCTCAGAACTCAGTACCTTTCATTAGTCATTGGAATTTAGTAAACTCAGTTTATCTCCGCTAAACAATACCACTAGTATCGGTTCAGCTAATTAGTTCAGTTCAGTTATTCAATTCAGCCCAGTTATTCAATTTAGTGTCTATCAGATGGGAGTAGGATTCAGCACCGACTGAGCCTAGGGATGGGTACTCACCAACTAGATTAGGACTGAGATCCTTAGAAGCAATCCCTAAGTTCCACAACTACGTAGCTAGCGTAGGTATGAGATGTCACCCGTTAGATAGGACTAACATACTCAGTGGTCACCCATTAGCACATTTATATGTATAGGACTAATCCCAAGAGTCACCCGCTAGATTAAGACTAACTCTACAGTAGTTGTCTTTACTAGTGGTGCTGTACTGATACCCTTCCAATCATGGTAGATATTGGAACCCAATCAGCTTAGCTTGGGGTATGTCAGTTAGATAAACACATCCCACTATTTGAGTTATAGATTCATGACTATCAGATACAGTCAACTCAGTTCAGTAGTACAGATTCCTAAAATTAGAGACAGTCAATCCTTATCATTATAAATAGACTTCAAGATTACCCATTAGACAGGACTGATCTTAACTATAGTTAAATAGTATCAGAATCATCAGATTTAAAGATCACCCATTAGATAGGACTGATCTTAAATTTAGTTACTCCATATAGAATAGAACTCAGATAGTTCCATTAGAACTTAGTCTGTTAGATACAGTCGTTCAGTATAAGTTACATCGATTAGGACAATCATCATTGTTATATCAGTTATGTCAGTCGTCATATCTTACGTTATCAGTACTTAGTTTCAAGATTGTTAGACACAGAAAATCAAACCAGTTCTTCATAATTCGAACTGTCAAAAATAGTCATTCATCTATTTAGTATCTCAGTATCAGTAAAGTCATGTTGACAGTATTCATACTCAGTAGTCAGTATCACCACGAGTTAAGTTATAGTTGCTTATGCATGTATGTATTCTCATGTTCATATTAGTCAGCATTGTTCATGCATATAACACTTTGCATTTAGCCTACCTCACTTATATACTTAGTACATTCAGACGTACTGACACACTTGCGCTATGGTGCTTTCTCTTATGTTACACCATAGGTTCA
>NW_025823300.1:0-1118 GCF_002878395.1 Capsicum annuum | reverse complement strand
CGTTCGAAACTATAAAACGGTGGTAGGGATATTTGGGAATAGTAAATGTGCAGGAAAATTTCCTGCACACAAACTACTGAGGCCAGCCGAATTTTTGGGTAAACTTCGAACGATCATAACTCCCTTAATATAATAAATTGGGAGAGATGTGACCTATGAAAAGAAATATCTTTGAGTCTTCTTTTCTTTCCAATTCAATTGGTTTCATCCAAATTCAACGTCTGAGTAAGGAGTTATACTCGTTTTACTTCAGCCAATCAAAACAAATTTTTAGGGTCAACTTTAAATGGCCATAACTCCTTGTACAGGACGAACTGGGTGACCTACTTTATATGAAATGAAATACCTTTGAATTATCCTTCCAACGATACCAATTTCGCCCAAATCCTATATCGGATCAAGGAGTTATGATCGATCTATTTTAGATTATCAAAACAGTCTACCAAAGGACAGATTTGACATTATTTGAATTTTAAAGGCATTTTGGTCATTTCCTATTATATTATGGAAGGGAATATGTGTATATATACATGTATATGAGTTCAAAAACTCATTTTCAGCATCAATCATTGAGGAAGAACAAACCCTATCCAAATTTGACCTTTAAATTACTTTTGATTCAACCGTAGAAATTCCTAAGTAATTTGATAACTGCGTTTGTCATCTCAAGAGCTTCGAACGGCACCTATTATTTATGCGAACAGGATTGCATAATCAAGAGGTGAATTATAAGGTATGAATATTGTTTGCCTTTGTTGTTTTCCATATGTATATGTGTGATAGAGAATTATATGTACTGGTTGTTATTGAAAGGTGATGGAAATAGGGTTATGGACTATTTTGCATGGTTTGGTTGTATTAAATTGTGGAAGGTGGTTATGGTAATTGGGTTATGGAAGGTGGATATGGTGATATACTATTGAATTGATGATTATTTATGTCTATGGCTCAATTTGGTTTAATGGATTGGTTGGAAGGATAAATGAATCCAAACTTGATATTAGAGAATGTTGTATGAATATGCATGGCATGTGAATGTAATTAGAGTATAAGAGGGTTAAAGTGACACCCTTTATGGTGTAATTAAGGCTTACTACTTAACCACTAGTTTGGTGAAT
>NW_025823299.1:0-1659 GCF_002878395.1 Capsicum annuum | reverse complement strand
AGGGCATAATGAATATCAAGATACTAGGATGACAGAAATGGTGCATGATGCTTTTGAGATGCAACACGGGGTTGACTTTAGGGAAAATATTGAAGATGTTCCTAATAGCGAAGCGGGCAATTTCTACTAAGAATTGCATGCTGCTAGTCATCTTTTTTTTATGGGTGTTTGCACTCTCGTTTGTCTATTGCTGTTAGATTATTAAGTATTAAATCTGACTGAAATATTACGGAAGGCGGAATGGACTCAATTATAGACTTTATTAAAGAGTTAGTTGACCCCGGCTTGGAGGTTCCTGATTCTTTCGATAAGGCAAAAAGATTGGTTTCAAATTTAGGTCTCTCCTCGGTTAGAATTGATTGTTGTGAAAATGGTTGCATGTTATACTTTAAGGGAGATGCTAACCTAGAGTTCTGTAAGTTTTGTCAGTACCCTCGATATAAGCGTGGTTCTACTGGAAATCAAATTGTTATTAAAGCGATGCATTATTTACCTCTTATACCAAGGTTGAAGAGGTTGTATGCTTCAAACAACTCAGCTCCTCATATGAGATGGCATAGTGAAAATAGAAGGCCCACTGGTGTTATGTGTCATCCATCTGATGGAGAGGCTTGGAAGCATTTTAATGCAACTTATCCAGATTTTGCAGCTGATCCACGAAATATTCGATTGGGATTATGTGCGGATGGGTTCTCCCCTTTTTCAATTGGTGGTGTGCTATATTCATGTTGGCATGTATTTATCACTCCTTATAATCTTCCTCCTGAAATATTGATGACTAGTCCCTATATATTTTTGAATTGTGTAATCCAAAAAGCAGAATAGATATGTACTTGCAACCTTTGATAGATGAACTTCAAATTTTATGGCATGAGGGGGTTGAAACTTGGGACATCTCTCTTAAACAGAATTTTAATTTGCGTGCATATCTAATGTGGACTGTTAATGATTTTTCTGCTTATGGAATATTATCGGGGTGGATGACCGCTGAAAAGCTGGTTTGTCCATACTGCATGAAAAAAATAAAATCTTTCACATTTAGACATGGCAGGAAAAATTCATGGTTTGATTGTCATCGTTGTTTCTTGCCACCTGATCATGAATTTAGGAGACTCAAGAATGCCTTCATAAGGAATAAAAGGGAACATAATGGTCCACCTCTAATGTTGTCTGGTCATGACGTCTGGGAAATAGTTTGGGATTTGCCTAAAGCCAGCGAGGAACGATTGTACAGGTTTGATGGATATAGCGTTTCACATAACTAGACTAAGCAAAGTTTTTTTCGGGAGTTATAATATTGGCCAGATAATTTACTTAGAAATAATATTGATGCCATGCATACTGAGAAGAACTACTTTGACAACTTGTTCAACACAGTTATAGATGTCACCGGCAAAACAAAGGATAATCCTAAGGCCAGACTTGACTTATCAGAATATTGCAACCGCAGAGAATGTTTGGGTTGCAACCGCAAAGACTCATCTGAGAAAGAAAAAGAACCCGACTGATGAAGATGTCTGGGTTGAACCTCGTACAAAAGATGTCTACGTAAGAAACAAATTTTGAATTTATAAATCTTTTTCTCAAAGTTGATATTATTCAATTATAACTACTTTAGTATTTTTTTTACTGTTAGTATTAACTTTAATTTGAATATAC
>NW_025823298.1:0-1824 GCF_002878395.1 Capsicum annuum | reverse complement strand
TGAAGGTGTGCAGAGAATTTTGAGATGTTTAACTAAAGAGAAATAGAAGAAAATACGATCTCTGAGGGTTATAAGTCATGGGAAGTACAGAAAAAAGACCAAAATATCCTTGCAAAAACGTCATTAAATTGCTGAAAAAAATAGTTGACGACATTCATGACATGTCGTCAGACTTGTGACAAGTCATCACAAAAGTCGTCACAAAAGGGTGGATTTTATGATTTTCGGCTTAAGGTTGACGACATTTTGTGACAAGCCGTCAAACTTGTGACGAGTCGTCACAAAATGTCATCACAAAATGTTGGATTTTGTGACTTTCTGCTTATGGTGACGACATTTGTGACAAGCCGTCAGGCTTGTGACAAGTCGTTACAAAATGTTGTCACGAAATTTTCAGGCTGATACGCTGGAATAAAATGGGCATAACTCTTTGCTCCGATAACAGATTTTGACGAAATTGGTATCGTTGGAAAGCTAATTCAATTATCTATATTTTGGTGGGTCATGAGATTAGAAATTCATAGTATAATGAGAGATATTCTTGTTTGAAGTTGACCATACCAATATCCATCTCAAGAATTCAATCGGCAAGGAATGTTTTGATTCTTTTAATAGCTAGGACACTTTTGAGGCCCTAATACTCATTAAGCTAGATCATGTAGCTACCAAATCACTAAATTTATTTCTAACGATCATGAAATAGGGTTCTACTATTAATTGAAATTCTAGGAGTACTACATCATACATAAGGGAGTAGGAGATGTGCCAATGCTTCCGGCTCCACAGCCAGATCCTCAAGCAGAGGCAGAAGATGACCCAGTTGGACAGCATGAGCCGGTTTATTACTACTAGCTTCTGTAGTTCACTTGTGATTACATATACCAGGTAATTCAATTATTTAGTTCAGTGGAATGTTTTGTATTTATGATCTTCTATAATTCCACTGGTTATAAAGAAAGTAAATTTTTTATCCTTGGTGGAAAGAGTTATCTGGCATTTGTTGTTGATGTGGAGTTGATATGCATCCTTTTAATATTGTTAACTCACAGATTCTTCCTGAACTTGTAAGGGTGTGCATTGGTGTTAACCCAGTTATCCTTCATCAGTGTTTGAACTTTGTATACAATACTTAAATAGGAGGTGTACTTGATTTTTTAATGAAAACTTACTTGCTAGTTATGGCAGTTATTTGTGTTGTGGTATTATTTTCTTTTCTGCCTGCCTTGTTATGTTCAATATGTATGAGTTTGCAAAATCAACCACTCGTATGCTGGCAAGTGCGTCTCCTTGATCATCTCCATTTGTAACAAGAACTTTTTCTCCTGTGTTGCAGTTGTAGCAGCCCGTAATAGGTTGTTCAGTTGGACACTTTTGTACGCTCTCTGACAATTTTCCTTCAAGTTCCTTAAGCAATAATGGTGATAGGCAAAAGGAGCTTGCCGATTACGCTCTGTAGAGACACAACCAAGTATGATGTGGTGTCTGTCAGATATCAATGTAACACCTTGACGGCCACATACAGCATGCTCATGCAAATCGCCCAAAAACTTAGTCCACGTATCAAGGCTTTCATTCTCTGCTATTGCAAAAGCCAGTGGAAAAATTGAGCCATTGTAATCCGTACCTACCGCAATCAACAACTTTATATCATACTTACCATATACATGTGTTCTATCTATTGATATCACCGGTCGACAATAACGAAAATCCTCGACACATGGCTTAAACGTCCAAAATACATAATTAAAAAAACGTTCATCAACTTCCTCATGTCGTTCGAATCGCCATTCATCGATAAAATCTGGATTGAAATGTTTCACAGCA
>NW_025823297.1:0-1329 GCF_002878395.1 Capsicum annuum | reverse complement strand
AGGTTCTTTAACGGATGCCCTTTTGAATTTTCAATGATTCGTCTCATCATTATTGAGCCAGGATGGCCTATTCGATCATGCCAGAGCACAAATATATTTATATCAGTATACTTCTTGTTTACAACAGAATGTGCTTCAATTGTACTGATTTCGGCATAGTATAAGTCGGAAGACAAAGTTGGTAATTTCTCCAACATTTGTTTTTGACCTGAGACATTCTTTGTAATGCCAAGATATTCGGCATTCATTTTATTTATTGTCTCAACATGATATCCATTTCTGCGAAAATCTTTAAAACTCAATAAGTTTCTTGGGGATTTAGAAGAGAATAATGCATCTTCTATAATTAACTTTGTCCCTTGAGGCAGAAATATAACAACTCTTCCGGAGCCTTCGATCAATTTTGAATTACCAGCAATTGTTGTAACATTTGCTCTTTTTTTGAGTAAGTGGGAAAAGTATTTTTCATCTTTAAATATTGCATGCGTTGTCCCACTATCAATTAAACAAATATCATCATGATTGATTATTGATTCGAATAAGACTTGAGGAGTAGTCATATTCTCTTCAAAATGAAAATATAAATATTAGCACATAATATCATGCATTTACACCTTATTTTATTTTATATCCATATTTTAATTGCAACTGTGTTCTAAACAATTAACATCTCTATTGCGTAATAGTTTTGTCATTCAAGATGATTTCATAAAATGTCTTTTATGGATATTTATTACTGCAATAAATAATTCTAGTTATAACGTTAGCATATAACATTATATAAATAGCTCACACTGTTAAAACATTATGTGCGTACTACAAAATCAAAATTACTTAGTGATTATAATACTATACTATGTCACATAGTATATTATATAAACTTTATAAGATTACTAAATTATTAATAGTTGGAACGTAAATTAATTTAACTTAAACAAACAAGAGAAAATAAACTTAAAATACAAATTTAACAGAAAATTAACATAATCGGATTATATCATTATTTTCACCTATAGGGTGATTTACTTGTTCTTCAGGATTTGCAAGGTAATCTGACACATCCAAGTCCATGGGCTCGATGTTATCTTCTAGGAGGAAGTTTGTTTCAGCATCATTTTCTGATCTTTTCAGGGATGCCTGATATAGTTTTACCAGATGCTTAGGTGTAAGACAGGCACGCTCCCAGTGCCCCTTTCCTCCACATCGATAACATTTACTTTCAGGGTTCGTCCTTGGTGCTACTTCAGGAGCTTTACCTGTAACACCCCGTACTTAATTACGTGCATTAGTCATTGTTATATGTGTTGGAGTATATGTATTGATCCTAAG
>NW_025823296.1:0-3249 GCF_002878395.1 Capsicum annuum | reverse complement strand
GATGATCATGTAGACCATCTTAGAATTATATTGTAAACTCTTAGAGATCACCAGTTGTTCACCAAATTCAACTAGTGTAAATTTTGGTCAAGGTCAGTAGCTTTCCTTGGTCATATTATTTTCAATGATGGCACTAGAGTTGATCCCCAAAAGACTACAGTAGTAAGAAACTAGACTAAACCCATTTCTCCATCAGACATCATAAGTTTCTTGGGTCTATCTGGCTATTATAGACGGTTTGTTGAAGGGTTTTAATCCATTGTATCTCCTATGGACAAATTAACTTAGAAGAAAGTTAAGTTTTAGTGGTCAAATTCTTGTGAGAAGAGCTTTCAAGAGTTGAAGACTCGACTTACTTCATCCCCAGTCTTAGCATTACCTGATGGTGCAGATGGATTCGTTGTCTATTGTGATGCCTCTAGAGTTGGTTTGGGTTGTGTTTTGATGCATAGAGGTAAGGTCATAGCCTATGCCTCAAGACAACTTAAGACTCATGAAAAGAACTATCCTACTCATGATCTTGAATTAGCTGCTATTGTGTTTGCTTTGAAAATCTGGAGGCACTATCTTTATGGGGTGCATGTTGATGTGTTTACAGACCAAAAAGCCTGCAGTATGTGTTTACGTAGAAAAACTTAAATCTCCATCAGAGAAAGTAGTTAGAATTGTTAAAGGATTAAGACATGAGTGTTTTGTATCATCCATGCAAGGACAATATGGTGGCAGATGCCCTTAGTAGCCTTTCTATGGGTAGTATTGCTCATGTAAAGAGTGATAAAAAGGACCTAGTTTGATAAGTTCATCAATTGGCTAGATTGGCTGTTCGTTTAGTTGATTCGGCTGAGGGTAATCTTTGGGTCAAGAGTAGTGCAGAATCTTCTTTGGTTTCCAAACTAAAGGAGAAACAAGATCAAGATCCCATCCTAGTTAAGTGGAAAGAGTCAGTCATAGATCAGAAGGTAAAGGTTTTCTCCTAAGTGAGAGATGGTGTGTTGAGATACCAGAATAGATTATGTGTGCCTTGCATTGATGGTTTGAGGCAGCGGATTATAGCTGAAGCACATGGTGCAAGTTACGCCATTCACCCTGGTGCTACTAATGTATCGAGACTTGTAAGAAATCAATTGGTGGAGTGGTATGAAAAAAGATATTATGGAGTTTGTATCCAAATGTCCTACTTATCAACAAGTTAAGATTGAGAACCAAAGGCCTGGTGGCATCCTGCAAGAGCTCAGTATTCCCACTTGGAAGTGGGAATAGGTGAACATGGATTTTTTAATCAGGCCACCTCGTTTGCGTCATTAGCATGATTTGATTTGTGTTATTGTAGACAGGTTGACCAAATCAGTCCATTTCCTACCAGTTCATATGTCCTACTCAGCTGAAGATTATGCTAAGTTGTATATTAGAGAGTTGGTTAGATTGCATAGAGTTCCTTCGTCTATTATTTCAAATAGGGGTACTCAGTTTACTTGTCACTTTTGGAAAGCCTTTCACAAAGGTCTTAGTACCCAAGTTCATTTTTGCTTCGCTTTTCATCCTCAGAAAGATGGTCAGGCAAAGAGGACCATTCAGACTAAGATATGTTGAGGGCTTGTGTGCTTGATTTGAAGGATAGTTAGGATGAGCATTTGTCATTAGTCGAGTTTGCCTACAATAGCAGTTACCATGCTAGCATTCATATGGCCCCGTTTGAGGCTCTTTATGGAAGGAGATGCAGGTCATCAATCGATTTGTTCGAAGTGGGTGAAGCCGCATTTATAGGGCCAAATGTGCTGTTATAATCTATGGAGAAAGTCCATTTGATTCGAGAAAGGATGAAGATAGAGCAGAGTCATCAGAAATCTTATGCAGATATAAGGAGAAGAGTTCTTGAGTTTGAAGTTGATGACTTAGTTTATTTGAAGGTTTCACCCATGAAGGGGGTGAAAAGATTTGGCAAAAAGGGGAAGCTTAGTCCCCGCTATGTTAGCCCCGACAGAATATTAAGTCATGTTGGAAAGGTTGCATACAAGCTTGAACTGCCTGCAGACTTATCATCCTTTCACCGGGTGTTCCACGTGTCTTTGCCTAGGAAGTGTATTAGTGATCCAACAGGTGATTTACCCTTAGAAAGAATAGATATTCACGATAGCCTCTCTTTTGAAAAGATTCTAGTTAAGATCCTTGAATGCCAGATTCATAGACTATGGAACAAAGAAGTTCCTTTGGTTAAAGTTATTGGGCAAAATTAGTCCGTTGAGGGAGCCACTTAGGAAGCAGAAGCAGATATCCGGAACAAGTACCCTTATCTCTTCACCGCAAACTCAGATTCAGCCAAAGGTAATAGTCTTCCTTAATTCAATCCTTTTCCAGTCTCAGTTTCAGCTATGTGACTATTTTATATCAATTCATGCAATCGCAGATTAGTTCAATCGCTTAATATGATATAGATTCAATCATGTAGTTTAATTCAGTTGTGCATGCCAACGTATAGTCTCAGTTCCTCAGTATCCTCAGTGTAACTAGTCTCATTCAAGGATGAATGTTCCCAAAGGGGAGATATTATAATACCCCGTACTTTTTCTAGCTCTGTTTACCTCCTAGTGTGTCAAGGGTTATTTAAAAAAATGAATAACTCTTGATACATGTAGAATTCTAGCTTTAGACCCACCAGATTGTAGATAATTGAATTAGCTTTCCAACGATATCAATTTCACATGAATTTGATACTCGGTGTAGAAGTTATGGCATTTTTAGTGAAAAATAGTAGAGAACCACGATAGTACCACATTGCGGAGAGGTGCAAAACCACAATTGTCCGATTTCCAAAGAAGCACCGCAATTAGCCCGTATCGCAATGAAGCCCAAATTTCTGTTTGTCCCTTTTTTAGTAGCTCACCATAATTTGCCTGTATCACACCTAAATTCTCAATGGGACAGACATCGTGTCGTGGTGGAGTGCAAAATGGAACTCGTCCTTTTGTAGTGACACATCGCGATCACGGTGTATTACGCTAAAGGCCAAAATGGCACTCGGCCTTTTCCAATAAGCCACCGCGATAAGCATCGTTCGCGGTGGGAACCAAAATTGGGATTCTAGTTCTGAGTTAAATTTTTTCAAAGGGCAATCTAGTCATTTCCCAAGCCCTCAAATCATGAAAATCAAGGAATTAAACCTATTCTAAGCACTTTATGTATACTTTTCATCAAATTACTCTCCAAGAAACCCTAAAGCTTCAAATCTTAAACTCCAAGTAATCCAAATTC
>NW_025823295.1:0-1005 GCF_002878395.1 Capsicum annuum | reverse complement strand
GTCTAAATCGAGCCTATGTGGTCCCTTAATCGAATGTAGAACTCTCCGAGGTGGGTTCATTTGCATTGGGGAAGTTTGGGCATTAAAAATAGGTTTTGCATCATGAGGTATCCATTGCATGATGTCCCCACTCCAAGTGGAACCGCGTGAGAGGTCACTGTGTAATACCCCGGGAAATTTTTCGTTGAAATTTTATACGTAAACGTGTTGGGTTCTATCTTCTAGAATGAATTATAAATTTTTCGTGTGAAATGTCTTAGATTATAACCCACCATTGTGTATAGTATCGAATAAGCTTTCCAATAATATGTGGATCATCCAAAACGAACACCCGAGCGACGAGTTATGAACATTCCGATCGAACCGTGAATAGTAGTGAACAGTAAAACGTGCAGGAAAAAGTACTGAGGCCTAGCGTATTTTTGCTTCAACTTTAAATGATCATAAATCCTTGTACATATTTATCTGGGTGATCTACTATATATCAACAGAAAGCTCTGCGAGTCCTCTTTCTAATGAAATCGGTTTCATCCAATTTGTCTATCGAAGCAAAAAGTTATGGTCGATCTACTTCAGCCTATCAAAAGTGAATTTTTGGGTCAACTTCAAATGATCATAACTCCTCGTACACAATGATCTGGGTGATATACTATATATCAATGGAAAGATATGAGAGTCCTCTTTTTAATGAATTTTTTTTCATCCAATTTGAATATCGAAGTAAAACATTATGGTTGATCTACTTTAGATTATCAAAACAGTCCACCAATGGACAGATTTGAGAATTTTTTAATTTTTAGGGGTGTTTTGGTCATTCCCCCTCACCCAAAATCTATCCAAACCCTATATTAAAGCCTATTAGAAGCATTATATGTTATATTTCATCAAACTCCATCAAAAAGAAAACCCTAAGCTCCTACATCCAACTTCAAGAACCTCCAAAGTTCACCATTAATTCTGCAAATTTATTCAAGATTCCAAGTTCCTAGTTCAAGAACTCCAAGA
>NW_025823294.1:0-1228 GCF_002878395.1 Capsicum annuum | reverse complement strand
GAAGCTGAGGAGGTTATGCAATCCATGTAATCGCACCTATTTTCTGCGAACTCTGATCAATGCGAAGGTAGGGTTCTTTTCTAAATCATGCACCTTTGATAAAAGTTGCAGCAGTTCAGCTGTCATTTATTATGTGTTCAGCTGTAGTTTCTAGAATTTATGCATTCTATGTTGCATTCGGAGTGAGAAAAGATGTGGTGATTAGTCTAACGAATGGTTTCAGATGTATGCTCTATTCCCTATCTAATATTGGCATGTCTAGCGTCATTCGAGGATGAATGTTTCCAAGGGGGATGATGTAATGCCCCGAGAAATTTTTCGTTGAAATTTTGTGCGTAAATATGTTGGGTTCTATCTTCTAGAATAAATTATAAATTTTCCGTGCGAAATGTCTTAGATTATGACCCACTATTACGTAGAGTATCAAATAAGCTTTCCTACTATATATGGATCATCCAAAATGGACACCCGAGCGACGAGTTATGAATATTCCGATCGAACCATGAATAGTACCAATAAAACGTGCAGAAAAAAGTACTGAGGCCTGACGTATTTTTTCTCTAGCTTTAAACGATCATAACTCCTTTTAAATAATGATCTGTGTGATCTACTATATGTCAATGACAAGCTCTGTGAATCCTTTTTCCAGTGAAATTGGTTTCATCCAATTTTTCTATCGGAGCTAAAAGTTATGGTCGATCTACTTCAGCCTATCAAAAGTGAATTTTTGGGTTAACTTCAAATGATCTTAACTCCTCGTACACAATGATCTGGGTGATATACTATATATCAACGCAAAGATATGAGAGTCCTCTTTCTAATGAAATTGGTTTCATCCAATTTGGATAACGGAGTAAAATATTATGGTTGATGTACTTCAGACTATCAAAATAGTCCACCAAAGGACAGATTCGAGAATTATTTGATTTTTAAGAGATTTTTGGTCATTCCCCCTCACCCAAAATCCGTCCAAACCCTATATTAAATCCTATTAGAAGCATTATATGTAAAATTTCATCAAATTCCCTCAAAAAGAAAACCCTAAGCTCCTACATCCAACTTCAAGAACCTCCAAATTTCACCATTAATTCTGCAAATTTATTCAAGATTCCAAGTTCCTAGTTCAAGAACTCCAAGAACCATCATTTAGAGGCACGATTAACATCTCAAAAATGAGTATCGATCTAAAGTTCATCATTCAAGGTATGTGGGATTTTTCAACAAGAAC
>NW_025823293.1:0-1054 GCF_002878395.1 Capsicum annuum | reverse complement strand
GGGGGAATGACCAAAACGCCCCTAAAAATTAAATAATTCTTGAATCTGTCCTTTGGGGGACTGTTTTGATAGTCTGAAGTAGATCAACAATAAAGTTTTACTCCGATATCCAAATTGGATGAAACAAATTTCATTAGAAAGAGGACTACCATATCTTTCCATTGATATATAGTATCTCACCCAGATCATTGTGTATGAAGAGTTATTATAGTTTATAGTTGACCCAAACATTTACTTTTGATAGGCTGAAGTAGATTGACCATAAATTTTTGCTCCTATAGAAAAATTGGATGAAACCAATTTCATTGGAAAGAGGACTCGCAGAGCTTTCCCTTGATATATAGTAGATCACCTAGATCATTATTTACAAGGAGTTATGATCATTTAAATTTGGAGCAAAAATACGTCAGGCCTCAATACTTTTTCCTGCATGTTTTACTGTTCACTACTATTCACAGTTCGATCGGAATGTTCATAACTCATCGCTCGGGTGTCCATTTTGGATGATCCACATATCGTTGGAAATATTATTCGATACTCTATGCAATGGTGGGTCATAATCTAAGACATTTTGTACGAAATATTTATAATTCATTCTAGAAGATAGAACCTAATACGTTTACGCATAAAATTTCAACGAAAAATTTCCCGGGGTATTACATCATCCCCCTCTTGGAAACATTCATCCTCGAATGATGCTAGACATGCTAAGATTAGATAGGGAATAGAGCATACAACTGAAACCATTCGTTAGACTCATCACCACATCGTTTCTCACTCCCAATGCAACATAGAATGCATAAATTCAAGAAACTACAGCTGAACACATAATAAATGACAACTGAACTACTGTAAGTTTTATCAAAAGTGCATGATTTAGGAAAGAACGGTACCTTCGGCTTGATCGGAGTTCACGGAAAATAGGTGAGGGTACTTGGATCGCATATCCGCCTCTGCTTCCCAAGTTGCACCCTCAACAGATTGGTTTCGCCACAACACCTTGACCAAGGGAACTTCTTTGTTCCTTAGTCTTCAGTATCCGAAGACTAAGGAA
>NW_025823292.1:0-1658 GCF_002878395.1 Capsicum annuum | reverse complement strand
GGAATAAATACCCACTTCCTAGAATCGATGACTTTTTTGACCAACTTTAGGGTGCCAATTATATTTCTAAGATAGACCTCTGATCCTGCAATCATCATCTTAGAGTCAGAGAATTTGACATTCCAAAAATATCTTTTAGAACTCGGTATGGTTGCTTTGAATTTCTTTTCATGTCATTTGGTCTTACCAATTCCCACCAACTTTTATGGACTGGATGAACCAGGTGTTCAAGGAGTACTTGGACATGTTCGTCATAGTCTTCATCGATGACATTCTTGTCTATTCCTACAGTGAAAATGACCACACATACCATCTAAAAAGAGTATTACAGACTCTCAACACAAATCAACAGGGTTTCCATAAATAACTCTCAAATATCAACAGAGTAATTATCATTCAAGAATAAAAGAATTTTAGAAAGATAATAAAATACGACTTATTAGTCAACTCCCAACATCTATACTAGTCTAACAAGCCTCTAAGAAAATCAATAAAATCAGTGAGCCATTGAGACATGCCCCAACTAACTCATACTCAGTTATCAAATGTAAACAATTCTGTGAAACTAACATCAGACATCACCTCCTCGAAACATGAGGACTTACCACAACAGAGAATGTAGAACAACATGCCCAAAGAATCACTGTCGAACTTGGAATTGAGCACCTGAACCTATATTCTGAGAAAATGCATCCCACATCCGAAGATGTAGGTCAGTACCATAGAAAGGAAATGAGTATATGAGGGTGTATGCAGTTGTATAAACATCATCATCATAAATATTTATAAGAAATATGCAGGATGTATGAAAGACTCACATAGCCCAAAGAAAATCATCATAATCATGAGAGGATGAAATAATTACAATAACACATGTTAATCATCATATAATTTGTCAATCACTTTCAATTCATCAAGAATATCGATTCTCATAATGTAAATATCAATTAAATCTTTTGAAAGAATAACTTTCACAATTTCAATTTCAAATCACTTCACCATTCACCATAAACACAAGGAAACACACATACACTGGGAGTTCCTATAACCGACAAAAACCATGTGAGCTACATGGAGTCCAACGTACAACCCACATTGGGGAGAGTCATCCTATCCTTGCTATCTGAGTAGGACTATCGATATCAAATCCACACAAACTAGTGATCACTATATAAATCAGCCTCAAGCTCACTCCAATGGGGGCACGTAGTTCTAGGAAAGTAAGGTCTCTTTATACCTCCCACTCAGTGCTAAATACTTCTCCCAAACTTAGCTCAGATATTTTCAAAGACAATCCACAACAAAATAATTTCAGTAATATATAAATATACATCGGGAGCCATCATGCTTCCCATCTATCAAAATCAACCACGTTGTGGATTTCTTTCACACTCGAGTTCAAAACAACTTCATTAAGACCAAAAGGTCAAATCATTCAAAATATCTCAAATATTCAACATCAACGTGCTTATAACACATACTTTCTCAAAAAAACACAATTTCCAATGGGGATTTACGACCCAAATATCAAAATCATGATAAATATAATTCAAGATTCATGCTTTATATCACCACACTTATAAATTCATCTTTCAAAATCATAAACATCAAGATTTCATAATAATCATCATAAGATATGGGTTCATGCTTCAAATTCA
>NW_025823291.1:0-1358 GCF_002878395.1 Capsicum annuum | reverse complement strand
ATCTTAAGAAAATCCTGTGTTCGAAGGCTAGCCGCCCTATCTGTACCACTAGGACCCCTGGTAGGAATGGCTTTCCCTTGAGCTTGCCCAGCAACTATACAAGTCAAAATTTGCACTGTATTTCTAAGATCTTGATCAGCAGTATTAATAGGTGACTCTCGGGATATAGTTCCCCTCCCCCTTATTTCTTTTGGAGTGAAAGAAGTTTCTGATGCATGCTCAGTTGGAGCCTTACTTTGATTAGCTGGTATAGTGGGTGACTTACTAGTCTCATCTTCGATAGCTACATCTACTTGTTTACCGGTATTCTTGCTTCTGAAAATCGACATCATTACTATAATAAGAGAAACAAACGGATTTAGTGGTTAACTATGACTTCATATACAATATAGGCTCTATCACACGATCTAAGACATGAAGAAAAAGAAACAATTCCTAAATGTCCATAGCCTCCTGTTTATAGATGGGGTGCACGACACATCGATAAACAAGACTCTACGTAGATACGGTTTTGTAGACTCACTAGGACGAACTAATCTGATACCACTATTGTCACACCTCCAATCCTATTAGGGCGGACTGGCATCCGTAACCGAGGAGGCCCTGGAGAACCAGCTCATAACCTTATACTTTCCATGCATACCTCTATGACAACCCAAAATTCAGACATCATCATGTCGCACATAAAAGGAAATAATCACCTGTATAAACTCGAGCACACATATATATGTATATACAATACTTGACCATTGGAGCCATCACGTCTATTAACAAAACACCACCTTGACTGTACATTAGGTCTACAAAGCCTCTAGATAATACACAGTGTTTAACTAAGGTTGGACACACCCCGCCATATAACTAACTTCTATACAATACCAAAAGTGACTGGATATGACATGAAAAGCCTCGAAGCAAACTAGAGCTCACCAAAAGCAGCTGGATATCGTGGCTCCTACTTGTTCGATGTATGAGCTGAGGTACCTGTGCCTTCAGCATGAAATGCAGGTCCCCCATGGGGAACGCTAGTACGAAATATGTACTGAGTATGTAAAGCTGTAGATAATCACATATGATATAGGAGCTCAATAGAAATCAGAAACAAGTGAATAAATCGTAATAGGAGTGGACCACACTTACTAGAACTTGTGACAACCTGTACATTGCATTTATTAAATCACTTTACCTTCGTTCTTATCATCTTTGTAATCATTACTATACTATACTGTGACCATTAAGCTGCCTTTAGTACATATCAACTGGGATCGACCCATGATAGGCTTATGGCCCTGGGATACCACCCATAAACACATAAATAGGGATCGACCCATGATAGGCTTATGCCCCTGGGATACCAC
>NW_025823290.1:0-1143 GCF_002878395.1 Capsicum annuum | reverse complement strand
TGTTCTTCTCCTCTGCCTCTGATCTTCCATTTTCTGTGCAAAAGCTTGGATCCTCGCTATGTCCATATCTTTATTCAAAGTGGCAATAGTATAATCTCTAACCAGATATGGATCCAGCCTATCCACATATTGATAAACTCTGTCATCCATAGTAGCTACAACATTAGGAGAATATCTCGACAAGGAATTAAATCGGAAACTGTACTCCCTCACGCTCATACTTTCCTGACAAAGATTTAAAAATTGATCAGCACGGGCCTGACGAATCTCGAATGGAAGATAATGATCAAGAAATTCCTCTTTGAACTCTTTTCAAGTAGCTGGAGGTGCATCAATACCCCTAGATCATTTCCAGTCCTTGTACCAATATATAGCCTCTCCTTTGAATCTATACGCCGCTAACTCCACTATCTCTCTACCCATTACATGCATAAAATCTAAGGCCCTTTGAATTTGATCAATAAAGTCCTGTGGGTCCTCGTTAAGATCTGATCTAATAAAAGTGGGAAGATCCATCTTAAGAAAATCCTGTGTTCGAAGGCTAGCCGCCCTATCTATACCACTAGGACCCGTGGTAGGAATGGTTTGCCATTGAGCTTGCCCAGCAACTGTACGAGTCAAAAGTTGCACTGCATTTCTAAGATCTTGATCAACAACATTAATAGGTGGCTCTGGGGATATAGTTCTCCTCCCCCTTATTTCTTTCAGAGTGAAAGAAGTTTCTGATGCATGCTCAGCTGGAGCCTTACTTTGATTAGCTGGTATAGTGGGTGACTTACTAGTCCCCTCTCCAACAGCTACATCTACTTGCTTACCGGTATTTTTGCTTCTGGTAACCGACATCATTACTATAGTAAGAGAAACAAACAGATTCAGTGGTCAACTATGACTTCATATACAATATAGACTCTATCGCACGATCTAAGACATGAAGAAAAAAAACAATTCCTAAATGTCCATAGCCTCCTGTTTATAGATGCGGTGCACGACACACCGATAAACAAGACTCTACGTAGACACGACTTTGTAAACACACTAGGACAAACTTCTCTGATACCACTTTTGTCACGCCTCAAATCCTATTGGGGCGGACTGGCACCCGTAACCGAGGAGGCCCGGGAGAACCAGCTCATAACCTTATAC
>NW_025823289.1:0-4656 GCF_002878395.1 Capsicum annuum | reverse complement strand
TGAAAGACACAACAATCAGGGAAGAAAGGCGCAAACAAACCAGCTTTCCTTGTAAGTTTAGACACTGGGAGCAAGTTATATCTAAACTGAGGGACCAAATAAGACATCATTGAGTAGATGACCTAATATGTGAGAGGAACCTATATGTATGATCCAACTAGTTTCTCCAGTAGGTAGTGTTACACCCCCTTTTTTAACCGAAAAAATTTGATTTGAAGTTTTGAAAGGATTTTTATTGTTAAAGTGACAACAGATGAAAATTATTTCGAAAATGATTCATTTTATAATTAACTCAGAGTCGCCACTGTGCATAATCGGGTGTGCCAAGTCAACTTTGACAATCCTTTTCCAAAATTATTTTGACTCTAAAACTGATCCGCGAACAAAGATTCTGGCTAAGGAATTCTGTTGACCGAGGGGAAGGTGTTAGGTACCCCTCGATCCCTGGTTCGACCACGATCACTTGGTAGAGCATATTGGCTAATTTGACACTACGAATGTATAAACCACACAAAAGTACGCAAAACAATCAATCAACAAACAAAACAAAATAATCTAAAATTTAATGTCCAGTCCAATTATGCAGTCCAAAATAAAAAATACGAAAAATATAAACCTATCCCAATGTAAACTATGCTCTACCCGATGCCTCGAGCCTTGATCATGAACATCCTTCACATACAAAATCCTTCGGGGTAATCCCCGGTGAGTGATTACAAATGACCTCGGGGCATTCCCTGTCTAAATGAATACACTTTTCAAATACGGTAAACGAAACATTCAACAAATATTCCAAACATTCCAACAAACCACCAATTCTAAGTTTGCCTACCCGGGCCTACTGGTTGCCTACCCGCTCGATGACATATCACGTTCAACATCAACAACGAATCAAAATACCCTAATATCCACTTTTATCAATTTTCAATTTCCGCCCCCAACTTTGTTTTTATCAATCACACCATCAAAATTTCTCAAATTTGCTCCTTATATCATCGAAAACACATTTTCAAGCACATAATCATAACATCAACAAAATCAAACAATCCTAATTACCCAACACAAAATAACCAAATAGCGACATCTAAATAAAAAGAAAAGATGAAGAATTGGACCTAAAATTGGGGCTTTCAATCTGTGTTATTCAATTAAACAGAATCCGCACTAGAAAAGCTCGAATCGAACCTCAATCGAACAAACTCAGCTTCAGTATCAAGGAATTGCAACACAAATAAATTCAAAACCAATGGAAAATCTTAATTCGAACTCCCAAATCTCACATTTTCGAACCAATCATAGCAAACTCCGGTGGAATCGGAATAGGGTCGCTGTCAGTGCCTCACCAGAGCTTCGACAAATTGCGCAGTCAATGAAAATAATGTTTCTCGACCAGATTTTGCAAAAAAAAAACTAGAAAATAGGGGAGGTTTTAGAGTTCGTGGATTATTGTCTAGTGGAATCGACGATGAGGGTTGATTTTGGTTGGGTCTAGCCGAAATCTCTAATCGAAGTGCCACTCCCTCTATTTTTCTCTCTTCTTCGTTCTCGTTCTCACTGTATGTTCGTGTATGGTAGTGTGATGGGGGGTGTCTTCTCAGGTGTAGATGAAGTTTTTGTGTATGTATTGATGATTGTAATGTGAGTGTCAATGTGAGAATTGAGAGTGTGTGCTAATGGTGAAGTGGTTCTAGTGTTGTTGTGTTTTTCTTCAAGAATGGGAGAATGAAATGTGAGGTTTTTCGTGAAAATGGTGAAGTATGTGTTGTTATTTTGCGTTGGTTGAGAAGAAAGAAGGGAATGGCGTGTTTTTGTTGCCCCCCTTTCATGGTATCAGTGAGTGTGTATATATAGTTCTCATTTTCCTTTGTGAAGAAGAAATGTGAGGGGGTTACGTGGATGGGGTAGTGGGGGTAGGGTATAGGGTAGGTGGGGTATGGTGAGTTGGTTAGGATAAGATTTGTTAGGAATTTTGTTAAGGGTTCTATTTTTTTGTATTTTTATGGGATATAATCATACGGGTGAGGACACGCAGTAAGACAGAGGTAAAATGGTAAAAGTGCTATCAGGAAGGGACAAAATTAGGTGTCTACATCATGCTACCTTTGAATGCAAACACAAAGTGTTTTCTGACAAAGAAGTAGACAACAAGATCAAATTTTGACCCGACAAATATTCATAGAAAGAAACAGAAGGAAGAAGGACAACCGAGTTGGAGAGTCAAGTGAAGTCCCATCGAGGTTCCAGTCCGCGGCTCTGTTATTATATCAAAAATGAACAGTACAAGTTAAAACATAAATGAAATTACAAAATCTCTATCTATACATCTTTCCTTGACTCCTAACTCGCTACTTCATCACCCTGTTCTTCAGGAGGGCTCCTGACTTGCAATTTCTTCAACTTGTTGCTTGCCTTTCAATTTCTTCACCTTGTTCTTCAAACAGGTTCCTGACTTGCCATTTTTCAACTATTGACTTGTAATTTTCTTCCTCTTTTTGCTTGATTTTGAAATGCTTCACCTTGTTGCTTGAATTTCCATGTATTCGCCTTG
The DNA here is from genome assembly GCF_002878395.1 of Capsicum annuum. Classification (NCBI taxonomy): domain Eukaryota; kingdom Viridiplantae; phylum Streptophyta; class Magnoliopsida; order Solanales; family Solanaceae; genus Capsicum; species Capsicum annuum. Next base: position 2,108 of record NW_025823289.1, on the reverse strand, counting down.
TTCTTCAGGCGGACTCCTAAAATCACATCAAAACTAAATAAAAAATTTATCCCACACAAAGAAATGCATCTTCTATGAGTTAATTGGAATGATTCGACTAAAAGATATGTCTTATAGGAATCAAAGGAGATGACTCGACTAAAAGGTACATCTTATAGGAATCAAAGAAAATGACTCGACTAAAAGGTAGGTCTTATAGGAATCAAGGGAATGACTCGACTAAAAGGTATGTGTTCTAGGGGTCAAGGGGAATGACTCGACTAAAAGATACGTCTTACAGGAAACACAGGAAATGACTCGACTAAAAGGTACGTCTTCTAGGGGTCAAGGGGAATGACTCGACTAAAAGGTACGTCTTATAGGAATCAAAGGAACGACTCGACTAAAAGGTACGTCTTATCGGAATCAAAGGAACGACTCGACTAAAAGGTACATCTTCTAGGGTTCAAGGGAAATGACTCAACTAAAAGATACGTCTTATAGGAATCAAAGGAATGACTCGACTAAAAGGTAAACCTTCTAGGGGCCAAGGGGAATGACTCGACTAAAAGATACGTCTTTGTCATGCCTCAAATCCTATTGGGGCGGACTGGCACCCATTACCGAGGAGGCCCGAGAGAACCAGCTCATAACCTTATACTTCCCATGCATACCTCTATGACAACCTGAAATTCGGACAACATCATGTCGCATATAAAAGAAAATAATAACCTGTATAAGCTCGAGCACACATATATATGTATATACAATACTGGGTCATTGGAGCCATAACGTCTATTAACAAAACACTAGCTTGACTGTACATTAGGTCTACAAAGCCTCTAGATAATACACAGAGTTTAACTAAGGTCGGGACACACCCCGTCATATAACTAACTTCTATACAATACCAAAAGCAGCTGAATATCCTGGCTCCTACTTGTGCGGTGTATGAGCTGAGGTACCTGTGCCTGCAGCATAAAATGCAGGTCCCCCGTGGGGGACATCAGTACGAAATATGTACTGAGTATGTAAAGCTGTAGATAATCACATATGATATAGGAGCTCAATAGAAATCAGAAACAAGTGAATAAATCGTAATATGAGTGGACCACACTTATTAGAACTTGTGACAACCTGTACATTGTATTTATTCAATCACTTTATCTTCGTTCTTATCATCTTTGTAATCATTACTGTACTGTACTGTGACTATTAGGATGCCTCAAGTACATATCAATTGGGATCGACCTATGATAGGCTTATGCCCCTGAGATACCACCCATAAACACATAAATAGGGATCGACCCATGATAGGCCTATGCCCCTGAGAAACCACCCGATAAGAGAGAACTTTCATCACTTAGTTCAATTAATCTTTGAGATTGTTATTTCGGTCGCCATCGCATTTTTGATACTTTGAAACAATGATACATCAATAAGAGACATATAAATAGACCATCAATGCAATAACAATGAAGTAAGAACTCATTGGCACATCGATGAAGTGTTTTGGAGTCATCAATGCCATAACAAAGAAGTAGGAACTAATTGGTATATCAATGAAACATTTTGGAGTAATTAATAGCACATGGATCTTGTTTGAGTAACCGAATACCTTCTGACATTCATTAGTGCAATAAACATGTAAGATTTGGAAGACCAGTAAGTATTAGAATGTCTAGACATCTTGTAGGATGGAAACAAGTTCATTGGTAATGTAGGACATCATACAAAACCATTATGGATCACATGTTATTGGATAACTTTGGAAACTTTCTTAATAGAACAATTGTTCACTTTCATGCCAAAGATATGGTATAGAGTATGTTTACATACCTGACTTTCAACCTTCAATACTAGTCCCAAATGGAATTTCCATCTTTTCGGATTACTTATCTACTATGAACATATATAGCAATCTAGTATTAGCAACCAAACGTCACAATTCAATTATTTGAATTCACTAAACTAGTGGTTAAGTAGTAAGCCTTAATTACACCATAAAAGGTGTCACTTTAACCCTCTTATACTCCAATTACATTCACATGCCATGCATATTCATACAACATCCTCCAATATCAAGTTTGGATCCATTTATCCTTCCAACCAATCCATTAAACCAAATT
>NW_025823288.1:0-5708 GCF_002878395.1 Capsicum annuum | reverse complement strand
CCGATAGTATGGAATGCAGTGACGAGTTCTTTGTTGTTCTCTCTTTTATGTACTTCCCAACGGTATGGAATGTCGTGGTATGTTCTTGTGCTTATTGTTCTAAAGAAGGTTGATGATGATTATGGCAAGTAGATGCTTTGCTATTGTATATATGGCTTTATGCTTTTGAAATAATATTCGGTTGATATGGTGATTATGGAGTATATTGAGATAGTATGTCATGTTATTACTTTACTAGTATAGATGTTATTACAGTGGTATCAAAGAAGATTTAGGTTTGATCCTATCCCTTGACTTTAAGATTATTGTCTTACTTTATATCGTATTTAAAATATATTTGAGCCCATTCGTCTGATGATGCCTACTGAGTACCCGTGTTTTGGTACTCATAATACACTTTTGTACCTTTTTGGTGGAGACCCAGGTTCTAGTTTTCGTCGTTGATCTAGTTCATGTGAGTTGACTATTCGGAGATAGGGTGAGAACTTATATATTGAGTTGTCTTTTTTCCTCTCTATCCTCATTTGTCTTTTGCTTTTGATACAAACGTATGAGATTATATAAGATATTTTAGATTCTAAGATTATAAATTCCTCTTGTCAAGTTTAGAAGCTCTTGTATTAATACTATCAGGTCGTGGGATTTGTGTTTGAATATCGGTTGTCCTTAGTGGTGAAATATTGTTGTTATATATTCTGTTCATATATAGAGTCCATGTTGGACGTTATTACCAAGGTAGACCATTACATTAGCTTTGAGTTACAGTATCGGCTTACCTACCGGTGGGATATCGTAGGTGCCATCATGACTTCAAACGGGGTGGTGACAGATTGTATCAGAGCCTAGGTTTCACTGATATTTTTGATACAAGAGCAAGTGTCTAATAGAGTCCTGCAGATTGGAACATTGGCATCCATTTCCTATCTTTGGGAGGCTATGGGACATTCTTATGAGTCCTTCACTTATATCATTCACATCTTTCTAAGAGTCTGAGTTGGTTTGTAGGATATTCTATTGACTTTACACTTTTACAAATGCCCAGGACACGTGCTTCAATGATACGCGAGGTGGGTCTTTAGACTTAGACTCATTAGTTGTCCCCAGTTAGGGATAAGGGTGTACCTTCCCCAGATCTTATTCCTGTACCCAAGCCAGAGACTCCACCACCTCAGCTAGCGGTGGGCTAGGAACCAGCCCAGGCTCCACCAGGATTCATTTCCTTTTCTTTGCTTAGAGATACTTTGGTCCAGTTGTTGAGTTTTGTTGATGGATTGTAGACTACTAGAGCAAGAGTGCATCCTACGGCTATATCTCCTGGATTTGAGGTTCCTCCTATTCCGACAGTTGTTTAGCCGACAGTCATTCATCCAGCTGGGACCCAGCTTGTTATGTCTGTTGAGGAGCAGAAACATTGGGTAGATTCTTGAGGTTGGCTTCGCCTAGATTTGTTGGTGCTCCTAGAGAGGATGCATTTGAGTTCTTGACTACTTGTGAGGATAGGCTTTGTGGATTAGGCCTTGTGGAGACTCGTGATGTGGACTACACCACATTTTAGTTGGACTTATCTGCTAGACACTTGTGGAAAGGTTTTATGAGTTCCAGACTAGTTAGATTTTCCCCTCTCTCTTAGGATTAGTTCTTTGAGATATATTTGGAGAAGTTCATGCCACGTAGCCTTAGAGATTATTTGAGAGACCGGTTCTCTAGATTGGAGCAAGGTTCTGTAACAGTTTCTTAGTATGAGGCTCATTTCTATGATTTGGCTAGGCATGCGACTACTATCTTTGATACGGTGTATGAGAGGGTTCGTTGCTTCATGAGAGGATTGAGAAATTTTATTAGGATGGCTACTCAGAGTTTGGTTGTTGCTAGTAGGACCTTTATTGAGATTGCTGATCATGCTATGGTGATAGAGGACATGCAGCGTGAGGGCCGTGATAAGAGGCCTAAGTATCAGGGCAGATTTGATAGGAGCCATAGTAGTTCCCGATTCAGAGGTGCTATTTCTTATGTTGGACATCCTCCGCGTCCATCTTTTAAGCCTCAGAGTCGACCAGTTCAAGCATCTCTTCAGACAGCTGATGGGGATCAGTTTAGTTCTAATGGGCAACCTAGTAAGGGTGGTGATCAATCTATGAGAGGTTTATTTGTGGGCTATGCTAGGCATGGCAGTTATGCCAGATTAGTCGATTATATAAGTTCTAGTTCTTCTTGTGAGTCGTGTTTTACTTGTGGACTTCCTGGTCATTTCTCTAGAGAGTGCCCTAGTCGTGGGGCGATGGTTATTTCAGCCTAGGGAGCTACTCCCATTAGGGCGATTCTTCCTTCAGGTAAGGATGGTGCGCAAGGTCATAGAGGTGTCACCAGGACGCTGGAGGTGGTACTCAGGCAGGCAGGGCAGTGGTCATTTAGGTGCCCAGCCAGGTGGCGGGCGTGGTCAGTTATATGCAGTACCTGCTAGGATCGAGGCTGAGACTTCGGATGCTGTAGTTACAGGTCCGATTATGATATGCCACAAGTCGGCTTTTGCCTTATTTGATCTTGGATCAACTTATTCTTATATATCTGCTTATTATGCACCTCGGTTGGAGTTGACTTGTGATTTATTATCTATGCCATTACGTGTATCTACTCCCGTAGGTGATTCTTTAGTAGTGGATCGGGTATTCAGATCATATGTCATGACAGTTAGTGATGTTGATACTTATAATGATCTTGTTATTCTAGATACGCTGGATTTTGATGTGATTTTGGGCATAGACTAGTTATCCCACTATCATTCGGCCATGGATTGTTTTTTCAAGACCGTTACCTTAGCCATGCCTAGCATACCCCCAGTTATATGGCAAGAAGCGATTAGTCGCGGCCAACGGGGATTATTTCTTATATTTTTGCTAGAAGACTTATGTTAAGAGGCTATGAATCTTATCTTACTTATGTAAGTGATACCCGTGTAGAGGGTCCGACACTAGATTATGTTCCTATTGTGTGTGAGTTTCCAGATGTGTTTCCTAATGATCTGCCTGGTATCCCTCCTGACAGTGAGATTGAGTTTGCTATTAACTTTAAGCCTGATACTCGACCTATTTCTATGGCACCTTATCATATGGCTCCTGTAGAGCTTAAAGAGCTGAAATCTCAGCTTCAGGATCTTCTTGGCAAGGGGTTCATTAGACCGAGTGTGTCCCCATGAGGAGCCCCTATTTTGTTTGTAAAGAAAAAAGATGGGTCGATATGGATGTGTATTGATTATAGGTAGTTGAATAAGGTGACAGTGAAGAACCATTATCCTATGCCCCATATTGATTATTTGTTTGACCAACTTCAGGGAGCAGTCGTATTTTCTAAGATAATTTGAGGTTCGGTTATCATCAGTTGAGGATTCGAGCTAAGGATATCCCAAAGACAGCCTTCAAGACCCGTTATAGTCACTGTGAGTTCTCGGTGATGTCTTCTAGACTGACTAATGCTCCAGCCGTATTTATGAACTTTATGAACCATGTGTTCAGACCTTATCTAGATTCTTTTTTCATGGTGCTCATTGATTATATCCTTGTGTATTTGAGGAGTGGTGAGGAGCGTGTGCAACATTTAAGGGTTGTACTCTGGGTTTTGAGAGAGCATGTGCTTTTTGCAAAGTTCTCCAAGTACGAGTTTTGGCTTGAGTCAGTATATTTTCTTAGACATGTGGTGTCCAAGGTGGGTATTATGGTAAACCCGACTAAGACTTCAGCGATTCATGATTAGGCTAGGCCTACTTCTCCGACTGAGGTCCACAGTTTTATTTGTTTGGCTGGTTATTACAAGCATTTTGTTGAGAGCTTTTCTACTTTATCAGCCCTATGACTAAGTTGACTCAGAAGGAAGTTCCTTTTCAATGGTCCGAGGAGTATGAGTCAAGCTTTGGAAAGCTCAAGAATTGTCTCACTTCAGCACCGATGTTAGCTCTTCCTATTGAGGACGAGGGATTCACAATGTTTTGTGATGGTTATGGTGTTGGGCTTGGTTGTTTTTTGGTGCAACAGGGTCATGTTATTGCTTATGCTTCTAGACAGATTAAGGTGTAGGAGCGTAACTACCCCATTAATGATTTAGAGTTAGCGGCGGTAGTTTTTGCGCTCAAGATTTTGGAGGCATTATTTATATGGAGTGCATTGTGAGATTTTAACCGATCAGCATAGTCTTCATCACCTTATGACTCAGCGAGAGCTAAATGCTCACCAGCGTAGATGGATGGAGTTGCTAAAGGATTATGATATTTCTATCTTATACCATCCGGGTAAGGCTAATATGGTGGAAGATGCCTTAAGTCGCAAGGCGGTGAGTATGGGTAGTTTGTCTTGTATTTCAGTTTCTCAGAGGCCATTGGCACAGGACATTCAGTCCTTAGCCAATTTAATGGTTTTTCTTGATATCTCGGATCCAGCAAGAGTTTTGGCTTGTATAGAGGCGAGGTCCTCCCTGTTTGAGCAGATTTGTGATCGTCAATTTGAGGATGATAAGTTATGCCTTCTCTGTGATCGAGTAGTGAGCGGTGAGTCTGGGAGACACATCATGGATTCCGAGGGTATCTTGATATTTTAGGGTCGTATTTGTGTTCCCCGACTTGATGATTTGATTCAGTCTATTTTTCATGAGGCTTATAGTTCTAGATATTCTATTCATCCCGATATGGCCAAGATGTTTAGAGATTTACGACAGTTGTATTAGTAGGATTGTATGAAGAGAGATGTGGTAGACTTCATAGCCCATTGCTTATGTTGTTAGTAGGTTAAGGCTGAGCATTAGCATCCCGGCGGTTTGACTCAAAGGTTGCCCATTCTCGAGTGGAAATCGGAAAGGATCACCATGGACTTCATTAGTAGTTTTCCTTGTACTTCTTGTGGCCACGATAGTATCTGGGTTATTGTGGATCGTTTAACCAAGTTGGGATATTTCATTCCTATTTAGATGACCTTCAATGCCAAGAGATTACTGCAGATTTATGTTTGAGCGATAGTTCGTTTGCATAGGGTTCTTGTGTCTATCATATCAGATCATTGTATTGTGTTTAGTTTAAGGTTTTGGAGAGCATTTAAGGAGGAATTGGGTACTCGAGTTAATTTGAGTACAGCCTATCATCCGCAGCCGGATGGTCAGTCCAAGCGGACTATTCAGGTGCTTGAGGATATGCTTTGAGAATATGTCATGGACTTTGGAGGTCAGTGGGATCAACACTTATCTTTGATAGAGTTCGCCTACAACAACAGTTATCATTCGAGTATTGAGATGGCCCCTTATGAGGCGTTATATGGTAGGAGGTTTCGTTCTCCTATAGGATGGTTTGAGATATCTGAGGTTAGAAACTGTGGTAAAGATTTGCTTTAGGATTCATTGGATAGAGTCAGAGTGATTTAGGATAGGCTGAGAGCAGCCCAGAGTAGGTAGAAAGCCTATGCCGATCATAGACTCTGCGCTTTGAGATTCGAAGTGGGTGATCATGTGTTCCTTCGAGTTTCACTTATGAGAGTTGTGATGAGGTTTGGAAAGAAGGGTAATCTTAGCCCTCACTATATTTGTCCTTTTGATATTCTTTGTGTGGTTGGCAAGGTAGCCTATGAGTTGCCTCTACCTCCAGACCTCGCCGTTGTTTATTCGGTTTTCAAAGGCTCTATGTTGCGAAAGTATATCCTGAATCCTTCTCATGTGCTTAGATGGGACTCAGTCCA
>NW_025823287.1:0-2615 GCF_002878395.1 Capsicum annuum | reverse complement strand
TTCAAATGCATGCTTTCATCCAGGATATGCCTTTCGCCAACTAATTATTTTGTGGAACTTATTAAGAACAGACATTTGATAATCTTTGATAGGATACCTGTAATTATAATTGAACTGACTAATTATTAAAAATTCTTAATAATTATAATTGAAAATATAACTGCTGATTTGTATAGTCACATGAAGTCGATAAAAATAGTACCTCGGTATCTTTTCAATATACGACACCAGAACAGTTGCAATCATGTCTACATCCAAATTGTTGTGACCTCCGCGACAATCACCCATATTACAAGTGTGTTCACCAATGTATTTTTCAATTTTTCATAAGTTATTACTACTATCCTTTGTAGCACAAAGTTTGAAAGAGCAACCTTTTTCTACATGTTTGCAACAAATTCTAAACACATTCTTTCCAGACTTAACAACAAAAAATTCCCTCCCTTCTTTAATATGATAGAGTTTAACCGCCCGTTGCAAATCTTTTTTTGACTTGAAAAATATCTGGCTAGAAAGATAAAAATCATCATTTAAAAAATCAGCCGATTCACTCCACACACCTATAGGGACAAAATCATTTTCATGATTATCCATAAACACATCAGGTCCTTCCTGAAAATGATCAAGAAATAAAATTTCATTAGAATAAAAATGGGGTCTATTATTTGATTGCGACATTGATGTCGGCCTTTGCATCGTTGTCTGTGGAATTGATTCTTGTTGAGGATAAAGGCTCATGGACATTGATTTTTGTTTTGAATTGAACCCCACACCATCATCACTCGATGACGAGTCATAGGGGCATTCATCTTCATCAGCATTATTAGGCTCACTATCATCACTCTGTGATAATTCGCCATAATTTGCTTAATTGTCATTTTCAATATCTTCGGGAACGACATGCTTATCTCGCGGTACATTATCCCTGTATTTTATAAAATTAAATATTTTTAATAAATGTCAAAAATATAAATAAATATAATAATAATTATATTTAACCTACCGATAATAGTCGGCAACATCAAGATTCAACGAAAGAGGAACATTTGAAAATGTTCCAGCATTGTCCACCCATTCAAGCTGCGATGGTTAACCATAATTATAATCTTGCCCAAAAAAATCATCATTATTCCTCTCACATAGAGTTAAGCCCCAAAAAAATATATAACAAAATATGACGTAACAAAAAAGGCCGTAAAAATAAATTAGTTCTCATAATAAAATGAAGTCATGGACAGTACCAGTCACTTTGATTCAAAGTTTTGTTCAAATCAGGTATTGAAGCTTGTTTTGGTACATTACCCGACATGAAGTATTGAGAAATGTTCATGTCAAAAAACTTGCTATGATGACTTAACTGGGCATCATCAACACTTGTTAGATTCTCAAGTTGTGTATAAACATCCGTTCGTGCTGGAGATTGAGCATGACGATGATTTCGCTCCTTCTTAATATAAGCTTGAAGAATATTTAAACTTTATTTGACTGACATAATTATAAGGAGCCCTCAAAAAATCAGTTAATGACTCATCGTCACTGATAATCCACTAGCCATAATTTACCATTCCTTGAGATGAGAAGGAATTTGGCTATTGTTCGATTATAAACAAATCATAATCGTCACTTTTAATATTCATCCTTCTAAAAATTGAATCAACAAATTCTTGATAACCAATTGAAATTGGATACTTGACGTTGCACTTGGGAGGAATACTACAATATATTGTATTACCCTTATGAACAATTTCACCATCCAAAAAAAGCGCAACTTTGACACGTTCACTATTCATTCTCTAAGACTCAAACGAATAAAAATTTAGATGAATTATAAAAAGATTTGAAGATGTTGAAGTGATGACGATGAAGTATGTTCTATACATCTTCTGTTTATTTAGAAATTTCAAAGATTGGTTCAAGGGGTTGAACAGTTGATATAGTGCACATAAAATGTGCAACATTACAAAGTGCACATAAAATGTGCAACGTTACAAATTTCATATCAATCTAACGGAAATCTGATGGATTGACGGGTGCATGCTACAAAAAGATATAATGCACAAAAGAAGTGCAAGATATCAAAATAATTGATAGTGCACTAAATAAGTGCACTATCTATTTATTTTATGGATAGTGCATAAAAAAAAAATGCACTAAACTATAGAAAAGGGGAACAATGCACAAAAGAAATGCAAGATATCCAAAATAATTAATAGTGCACTATCCATAAAATAAATAGATAATACACTTATTTAGTGCATTATTCATTAAAAAAAAAAATAGTGCACTTATTTAGTATATTATGCACAAAAAAAATAACTATTGCACTAACTATCATCTTTTAACTGCGTTAAGGTGAAAAAAGGAATATTGTACACTTAATTTGTGCAAACAACTCATTTTTGTAACTTTTTAACTCAGGTGAAAAAAGGACTACAAATTTAATTTTTAATGTTGATTTGGGTACGAGTTTAGCACATGACGAAAGAGTAAATGACACTAGTATACAAAGCCAAGGACGAACGGAGCAGAGCAACAATAAATTGTACCATAAGCAATGTAGATGGTACTATAATTGGTACTTTCTCCTCTCCATTTTAACACGTGCTCTACCCAAA
>NW_025823286.1:0-1250 GCF_002878395.1 Capsicum annuum | reverse complement strand
TCCCTTTCTAGATTATTTTGTTTTGGTTAGCTAGGTAATGGGGGTAGCCTTTGGCCCTTGGAAAACTTGAGATACCAGTCAGGACAAGGACCTAGTTTGGGTCATTACAAGATTGGTATTAAATAATAGCTTAATGGTCGTTGGGTGTCCACAAAGCTGTGTCAAGTAGAGTCTTTTTTATGGGTGTGTAGCATGCCACACTTATAAGGGGAAGGATATGGGGCATTTAGGAATGTTTTTCGTTCTTGTGTTTTATTTTTAGTCTATTGAGTCTTGGGTATAGAAATACCCTCAAATTCTTGTTTGTTCGCATTTCAGATTATACCTCCCAGAAGTCTCATGCTCTTTGAAACTCCTCTGTTCTATTTGGGGATAATGCTGATGAAACTTATTCTACTTATGGGGTACATACTCAGTCTAGGGTCCCTACTCATAATTACCCACATAGAGATCCATTGATCCATACCAGTCCTCCTCGAGCTTCTCGAGTTGATTACGTTCCTGCCTCACCACCCCAAGGAGATATTTCAAATGCTAAATTTTGTTGATCTATTCATCTACTGACTCAAATGGTGACTTTTAAGTCTTTCCAGCCTAACCATGTTGGTTCAATTACTCTATCTTTTGAGGCAACTAGATTTGGCTAATTTCTAAGGTTGAGCCCTCGAATCCTATTAGGGAGGACCGGCACCCATAACTGAGGAGGCCCAGGAGACCCAACTCATAACCTTATACTTCACATGCATACCTCTATGACAACCCAAAATTCAGACAGCATCATATCGCATATAAAAGGAAATAATCACCTGCATAAGCTCGAGCACACATATATATGTATATACAATACTTGGCCATTGGAGCCATCACATCTATTAACAAAACACCACCTTGACTGTACATTAGGTCTACAAAGCCTTTAGACAATAAACAGAGTTTAACTAAGGTCGGGGCATACCCCTCCATATAACTAACTTCTGTACAATACCAAAAGTGACTAGATATGACACGGAAAGCCCCGAAGCAAACTAGAGCTCACCAAAAGTAGCTGGATATCCTGGCTCCTACTTATGCGGTGTATGAGCTGAGGTACCTATGCCTGCAGCATGAAAAGCAGGTCCCCCGCGGGGGACGTCAGTACGAAATATATACTGAGTATGTAAAGCTGTAGATAATCACATATGATATAGGATCTTAATAGAAAAAAAACAAGTGAATAAATCGTAATAGGAGTGGACCACACTTACTAGAAC
>NW_025823285.1:0-1435 GCF_002878395.1 Capsicum annuum | reverse complement strand
TTGAAATTTATTTATGAGAATCTATGTTTTCACATAGTCAACTTTATGTTGCGTTATCAATAGCAAAATCCTCAAATAATATCAAAATATTAATTCGACTCTCAAACTTAGATAGTCATGATGATGATTCTGCATATAACATAGTTTATGATGAGATTATTCAAAAAGCTTTCCAATGAATCTTTCACGTCATACTCTCTCAACTTATGACTTACGCAATTTTCATGACATGTTTGTTGTCACAGACAATTCAAATTCTTGAACATATGAATATTGATATAGAGCTATGCAAATGCATCGTCTACAAATCATGATCCTATGCTCGACTCACTCTCCACTCTCCAAGCCCTTCCAAAAACACTTGAAAGAGGTAAGTTTGTGGTTCTTCTCAAAAGTTTTAACAAATTATTTCTACTTATGATCTTCAAGCAAATATAGTAATTGGTATACAGTGTTTGATAGTTTACCTTTCACAAACTATTCTTTGAAATATTTATATGTACTGTTTATGCTTTAATGGTGTATTTAAAAATCATTGGGATGCATGGGCTTACTGATGGAATGGGTGATGATAATCTTTTTCTACTTTTTGCTATGTAAATTTCAGACTCTCCTGTTTGAGTTATATTATTATTGACACCACAGATGTTGAAGCTGAACAAGGACAAAAAAATATTGAATTTACTAAACGATTTAAACACTGTAAGCAATTGAAGTTCCTCTTTTTTGTTGGTTTCTTGTGTAGCTTGCTAAAAATTGACATACATTTAAAGTCCTATGTAACTCTCACTTTTTCTCTATTTGGTTGATTCATGTAACAGTAAAGTCGAGGTGCGCACAAGTTAGACAGGATACTGCAATTTTCAAAAATAAAATTAAAAAGTGAGAGTGCATATACACAAGTTATATAGTTGATGCTCAATAAAGTTGTCACCTCACAGAAAGAAATAATAAATACAAGAAAAGTCTTAACTTGTGTGAATAGCTGCGACTTTTATCAATTTCTTGTAAAAAAAAGATGAGTTAATAAAATAATTACATTCTTTTGTAGTTTGAAAATTTTGGTCATTATACTATTATCACAGCAATGTATATTCAATTACTTGAGTTGTGACCCAGAGGATCACTATTTTCTCTTGACTCAAAGAGCTATGACTGCACCAAAAAATTGAAAATATACTGCTGAAATTATACTTAAAATTTTAAATGTTTTGGCACCTTATATAGTTGTAAAGCTGGGTACACAGCATCTAAGTTTGGTACTCTTTATCTTTAACAACTTATTGTGTGTAGTTTTGAGAATTTTGATGATATCTGGGATTGAATATTTTGAATAATTTTTTTAACCTTGTTCAATAAACTTTTTGCTTCACAAGTAGCTTTATGTCGACTTGAGTATTAATAGAAATCTAATTGTTTAATAGGTGATAGCTTG
>NW_025823284.1:0-2359 GCF_002878395.1 Capsicum annuum | reverse complement strand
TCCAACTCATTCATGCTAATATTAACGGGAACTTGCATTGGATAGTCGAAGTCAACGGGGGCAAAACCATGCGTTGGACTTAATTCTACTGAGTTCTCCCGTGAAGACATAATGTCTTCAAGTTTCAGCTCGTCGCTCGGCTCCGGTTCCATTCCTTGTTTTCTTTTTTCCGCTCTAATCCAATCTCTGAGGCAAACTAGAACATCCATTGCATTGCTTCCCAATGAGTATCGGTTGTCTCCAAGCTGCTGTCGTCCCTGACTAAAGGCGCTCTCTGATGCAACAGTTGACATTGGAACATTTAAGATATCTATAGCTAATCTTAAAAGCACAGGATATTGTGTTTCATTACTCCTCCACCAATCCAAAGTGTTGATCCGTCGTCTGCGATCCTTTGGCGGTGACCGAAGATAATATTTCAACTCTTCCCGATAAGTTGATGTGTAAGCTCTCTCATCAACACTGTTCCAACAAGTTAAATCATAAAATGAATCAGAAAAATCACTATGTGCTAGCCTTTTAGAAGATGATGGCTCCTCGAGAAGATGAGGAGCGACAATTGGAGTGATATTTGTAGGTACGGCTAAATCAAATAAATCAGCATAGTGGTTATATAATTTTTATATGTATTCATTTGCATCACTCATAACCGTCCACAAATCAGGTTGTACTTGTTCAGAATCATTGTTAATATTTATTTCTAAGTTAGTTTAAATAATAGTACTAAAGTGGCACATATTATTTTATTTGATGCACGGATTTAGCATAGCACCAACTAAGTAAATAGGAGGAATCGGGAAAAAATATTTTTTAAATTTCGTAAACATGGCACCAACAGCTTCTTTATAACCTTCTTTATTTTTATATTCTTTGAGCAAACAAGAAATATCGGCTATATATGCCAAAATATTACAAACAGTAGGATAATAAGTACCGGAAAATTCAACCGTTGCTACATAAATTTTTTCTAAAAACTTAACAAAGTCATTAATTACAACCCAATCAGAATCATGTAGCATGCAATCAGCAGAATCAGCAAATGAACCGCAATGTTGGTTAAAAGATTGTGTAATAGGAATTTTATATTTATAACAAGTTTTTAAAAAATCATACGTAGAATTCCATCTAATATCAATTTCCTCAGGCATCAATATCGGTGTAAGTTCACTTCTTGACATTCAACTTTAAATTCTCTAATTCTCGATCTACGATTATTTTCTTGAATAAAACCAACAGCATGACGAATATTTTCAATATAAAGCTCAAAAAACTCAAGACCATCTTTTACAATTAAATTATATATATGACATGCACACTTAATATGAAAAATTTCAGGCAACGGCGGATATAGCATAGATTTTAATTTTTTTTACAGCAGTCTTGTTGTGAGAAGCATTATCAAAAGCAATACATAAAATTTTATTTTCGATACCATAATATCCGACAACTTTAACAATAGAATCAACAATAAAATGTCCAATATGTTTACGATCTTTATCATATAAAAAAGCAAGAATACGCTTTTGAATCACAAAATTACTATCCATCCAGTGACAAGTAACGGTTAAATAATTATTTTTATTTACAGCATGACCAAGATCAGAAGTTAGGGACAATCTACATTGAATATTTTTTAACAATGTTGATAAATAAAAATAATATGGTGAATGAAGTCTAAAAATATCAGATCGACAAGTACTTCTAGGAATACCATTAAACATACGATTATAAATTGCTTGTATATAATGAATAAAGGCATCAGAAGAAGGAAAACTATAAGGAAAATAACCCACAACTACCATTTTAGCTATTTCTTCCCGGTCCCTCAATTTATTATACTTCTTTGTTAAATGACTGGTTGCTGGGTCCATTCTAGTTTGCCTTGGCCCACCAACATCCCCAGCACCTCATGCAATATTTAACTCTCTTTTGTGAGCTTAACCTATATGTCTCATTAACATACCCGTACCCCTTGCTTACCTCCGCTTCTATGCTTATATATTTGTTGACAAATATTGCATTGCACCTCAGTATCTGATATACGTTCAAAAAATTGCCATGCAACACTAGTTGTTTTACGAGGTCTTGGGACACGAGGAGGACGGGGAGGGAGATTAGCCGATTCAAATCTAACGTTAGCATTTTCTACTGCGGGTGTCTCACCAATATTTTCACTATCTTCATCTAAATTAACCGCATCTACTTCATTTTCTTCATCTATACTGTAATTTTCCTGAGCTTCTACATAATCCTATCGTGAGCACCTACACCTATTTCTTCCTCAAAAGGTGTACCAAGCGGTACTGGAGGCAAAGGCACACGGGTATTTCTACTACTTGAACTACCTCTACCGCTAGTA
>NW_025823283.1:0-5360 GCF_002878395.1 Capsicum annuum | reverse complement strand
CCTGGTAAGGGCATCTACTACCATATTTGCCTTGCCCGAATGATAGTGCTGGCTTATGTCATAATCCTTTAGCAATTCCATCCAGCGCCTTTGCCTGAGGTTTAATTCTTTCTGTGACAAAACATACTGTAAACTCTTATGGTCAGTGAAAATATCAGCATGCACCCCATAAAATAAAGCCTCCAGATTCTAAGCTCAAACACCATAGCTAATAACTCCAAGTCATGAGTGGGGTAATTTCGCTCATGCACCTTTAACTGCCTAGATACATAAGACACTACCTTACCGTGCTACATAAGTACACACCCAAGTCCCACACGGGATACATCACAGTACACAACAAAATCCTATATGCCTTTTAGAAGAGTCAGAATAGGTGTTGTAGTCAATTTGTCTTTCAACTTCTCAAAACTATTCTCACAGGAGTCAGACCACACAAACTTCACTTTTTTTTGGGTCAACTTAGTAAGTGGAGTAGCTATTGAAGAAAAGCTTTCTACGAATCTTCTGTGATACCCTGCCAAACCCAAGAAGCTCCGAATGTCGGTTAGAGTTATGGGTCTGGGCCACTCTCTCACTGCCTTAACCTTTTGGGGATCCACCTTAATCCCATCACTAGACATAATATGCCCCAAGAAAGCAATAGAACTTAGCCAGAATTCATATTTGGAGAATTTTGCATACAACTTATGATCTCTGAGACTCTGAAGAATAATTGGAGGTGATTGGCATGGTCCTCCTCACTCTTAGAATAAACCAAAATGTCATCAATGAATACTTTGACAAACAGATTCAGAAACTGACGAAAGACCCTATTCATTAGATCCATGAAGGCTATAGGGTGTTAGTTAACCAGAAGGACATGACTAAGAATTCATAATGAACGTATCTAGTTCGAAAAGCTATTTTAGGAATATCTGACTCCCTAACCTTCAACTGATGATATCCCAAACGAAGGTCTATCTTTGAAAAACATTTAGCACCCTAAAGCTGGTAAAAAAAATCATTAATCCTAGGAAGAGGATATTTATTTTTAATCATGACCTTATTCAAATAGTGGTAATCTATGCACATACGAAGGGAACCATTTTTTTTCGAACGAAGAGTACAGGTACACCCAAGGGAGAAACACTAGGACAGATAAAACCTTTATTTAGAAGATCTTCTAGCAGCTCTTTCAACTCTTTCAACTCTATTAAAGCCATTCTATATGGCAGAATAGAGATTGGATGGGTATCTGACAATAAATCAATGCCAAACTCTATCTCCCTATCAGGTGGTATTCCCGGGAGATCATCTGGAAAGACTTCTAGAAACTCATTTACCACCAGGACAGATGGAAAGGAAGGACTTTTGGTATTAGAATCTTTAACCTAGATAATATGGTACAAACACCCTTTTGAGATAAGTTTACGAGCTCTGGATAAGATATAAAGTTCCCTCTAGGTGCTAAAGAATGCCCCTCCCATTCTAAGACTGGTTTATTCAAAAAAAAAAAGTGACTCACTCCATTCCTAAGATGGCATCAAAGTCAACCATCTTAAGCTCTATGAGGTCTGCCACAGTATCCCGGCCACAAACAGTTACAACACAATCCCTATACACCCTTTTACCTATAACAGAATATCCCACCGGAGTGGAAACAGAGAAAGGTTCAGCAATCACATTGGGCTCAAACCCAAAACCAACAGCCACATAAGAGGTCACATAGGATAAAGTAGACCAGAGATCAAGTAACATATAAACATCATGAGAAAAGATTCACAACATACTGGTAACTATATCTGGTAAGGCCTCGGCCTCCTGGCGGTTGGTCAAGGCGTACAACCGGTTGCGGCCGTTTTCGGCGGCTGAAGTGGCACCCTTCTGAGGTAGTGGTGGTGTAGAAGAATTCGCCTGTGACTTGGATCCTCCAACATTACTCCTTGCTGTTGGACAGTCTCTCTTGATATGGCCTGCCTAGCTGTATGGATAATATATCAAAGTGCCAAACTGACATCTCCCTGGATGATTCCTCCTGCATCTCTCACAGCGCGGATAGGACTGAGAGGTCTAAGCTACACTTCCCTGTGACTGCGCACCCTGCATTCTCGACCCCTGACTAGACTAAAAATTTTGGGTGCGCTGCTCAGCTGTGGGTATGGACACCGAATCATTAGCTGCAGACTACGCATTACCCCAATTCTTTCTCTTTTGATATTTTTTATCCTAATTACCGCTCTACTACTGACTGTAGCTCTAGCCAGCTATTTTGGCTCTCTTTACCTGCCTGTCCTTCTCCCTAGATTCAGCGATCTTCTTCTTCTTCTCCTCAACTTGCTGCATGTAGACTGATAGTCTGGAGAAATCCATGTCCCTATTCAACATTACTCCCTGACATTCAAGTACCGATTCATCTTAAAGGTCGGATGTAAATTTCCTCATTCGGGCTCTCATGTTACTAGTCATATCTGGAGCATAACGGGCTAGTTGGTTGAACTTTAGAGTGTACTCCTGGACACTCATCTTTCCTTGTTTAGATTCATAAAATCTTTGGCTTCGGCCTCCCTCATCTTGAGAGGAAAGAGCCGATCAAGGAAGGCTTCCACAAACTCGGCCTAAACTGTAGGATCAATATGCTCACTCTTTGAATCTTCACACTCGTTATACCATTGGTTTGCTACATCCTTAAGCTGGTAAGCTACTAACCCAACCCCCTCTACCTCATCTACATGCATCACCATAAAGATTTTCTCCTTCTCATTCACAAACTCCTATGGATCCTCTTCTACCTTGGTACCAGTAAACTTGGGCGGGTTCATCCTCATGAACTGGCCCACTCTTGTAGCCTCAGACGTAACAGATTCAGACCTAATATCTTCCAACCGTTGAGTCTGTATAGCTACCAACTGTGCAAGCATGTGAATGGACTTTCTGAATTCTGCATTAGATACTTCTCTCTCGCAAGGCTGAGTACGGTTAGTCCCCGTCTGGGGAGCTCTAGGTGCCCTAGGTGAGCTGGTCTGAGTAAGTGGGACCCCAGAGTAGCACCAATCTCTAGAGTCTGAGCTCTATTTCGGGACCTCATCCCATGAGTGGGATGGACCTTATCTATCTGTGCATTCTGATGATAGTACGACGGGGAGGCATGATTGTTTTTCTGAAATACAAGAGATCATAAATTAGAGTACAGATTAGACTCCAAAGAATAAACTAAATTACAAAGAGGGGAAACATTCCTAAATGCCTGGTAGCCTCCTGCTTATAAGTATGGCGTGCTACACACCCATAAATAAGAATCTACCCGACGCGATTTTGCAGACACCTTAGGACCATGAACCATGCTCTGATACCAAGTTAGTCACGGCCCAAACTAGGGTCTGGCCCTGACGGATAACCCAAAGCATGAAGTCCCGAACATCCTACTCTATCTGGTAGTCATTAACAACATTCATATAATAAAAGAAAATGCAGAATTACGTTCTAATACAAAAACATAGTCATACTCTAAATTAAGTTTAACAATAAGGAATGAAATTCAAAAATCACTAACAATATCTGGAACAGTCTACGAAATCTCTACTATATGAAAATCTGACAACTATCTGAAAATTGGGACAAAGGCCCCCAGTAGACCAAAATTATAATAGATGACATAATCTGAAAGGACAGGTCTTCTGGAATAGAGAAGGCTCACCACTGCACAATCTGATCTACTGTCTGAATTATCTACTGCTTATCTGGACCCCTAGACTGAGCCTCAGAACCTAAGAGGTAGGGGAGAGGGGTCAATATAGATGTACTGGTATACATAGAAAATCCAAAATAATCATTTATATTCAACATATATGAGAGCAATTTAAAGCAGTTCATAAACATATCATATAGTAAGAAATCACATGGGCGTGTTAAAAGATTCTGTGAGAACATCTGAAATCTGTGACACTCTTTGTCTTACTTCTGAGCTAGATGGTGTACCCTACAATCTGTAATTCCATGGGCTATATGGGATCTGCCATTAACTCGGCAGCCAAGCCCCCAACCCAAGTATGCCGCAAGAGTCGGAGTCTCTGAATCTACTACGCCACACGGCCTTTGCCAGCATACAATAATAATTTACCTGTATTGGCAAACACGATTTTAGGCTAAGAGTTACTTGAACGCATGCCTTATTCGGGTAACCACCTAACCCTCTTTATGCCTATTTTTAATTCTTTAAACATGTATGCTCTGAAAATATACTCTGAAATCTTTAACTCAATCATGGCATATACACATATATGGTATCATCATACCATTGACTTGCAAGTCACATTCTCTAAGTCATTTATAGAAATTTATAGCTCCATTTTCAAATCATGAAGTTCAGGACCACCATATTAATAATTCTTTCAAGAAACTCATGTAAAACCATGCAGTTAATTCTCTTTATCAAGGATTCAGTAAACAAAGGTGGTCATGTTAAAAGTCTCAATCTCATGCAATTCTTTCTCTTTAACATCACATAGTTATATGAAGAAACACCCTCTCAATAATTTAAAATCATATTCAAGTACAAGGACATTGAGAAAACATCTTTCAAATCATAAAACACGCATTTCAACTCTTTTCCAACAAAATCATAAGCTTTAATCCAATACAAGAGAGGGGGTTCATAATTTATGCTCTCAAACAATCTTAAATCTCAAATCCCATACATATAAGTATACATGTAAATCAATTTGGGGGATAGTACCACAAGGTCAAAACAATAGTAACATTAAAATATTCGGAGTACGTAATTTACAACATAGATCCCAAAACCCCTTTTAATACATGCATAAAATCTTAAAAATCATGCTCTAATGGTTTTAATCCCGTGTAGTTTTTAGGATAAACCCCACGTACCTCAATTTAGGAATTTAATGAATGATTCTTAAAGCCTACGGTTTGGGGATTCCAGATCTTCAATTAGTTTCGAAAACTCACGGTTGAATCTTGAGTTATTTGGGTTTTCAGTTTGAAACCCTAAAGAGTGTTCTTGTGAATTTTTGAAGAAAATATGAATAATGTGGTCACTTGGGATTATAATCCCGTGTTTAAGCTGATAAAAGGGTAGAAAATACCTAATTTACCCTTAATGAGATGGAATAAAAAAATATAACTGAGAGCCCAATTTTATGGGCCACCGCGATGCACCACAATCGCGGTGGATCACTAGAAATTGATGAATGGGATTCTTAGGTTCACCGCTATGCGGAGCCATCGCGTTGTCCCACTGGTTGGGACCTGAAACTTCAGCGCAACACGCCACAATCATGCTAGGCTACTGAAATTCGTCAATTGCTAAATAGGCCCCTCATACAAGAGAAGACTAGGAATTCACAAAATGAACACACAAG
>NW_025823282.1:0-3755 GCF_002878395.1 Capsicum annuum | reverse complement strand
AGTGCAGAGAAAGAACGCGGCACCCCTAGGCTTGTTATAAATTACAAGCCATTAAACGCCGTTCTAAAATGGATTCGACACCCGATTCCTAATAAAAGGGATCTTCTCAAACGCACCTTCAAGGCTAACCTTTACAGTAAATTTGACATGAAGTCAGGATTCTGGCAGATTCAAATCGCTGAAAAGGATAAATATAAAACAGCATTCAATGTCCCATTTGGACACTATGAATGGAATGTTTTGCCTTTCGGTCTGAAGAACGCTCCTTCAGAATTTCAAAATATCATGAACAACATCTTCAATCCCTATACTTATATGTCAATAGTTTATATTGATGATGTGCTTATTTTCTCCGAGAACATTGATTCTCATTTCAAACATTTAAACACTTTCTTTAAAATTGTCAAGCTTAATGGTTTGGTGGTAAGTGCCACAAAAATGAAACTCTTCCAGACATCTGTTCGATTTTTAGGACATGATCTTCATCAAGGTAGTTATAAACCTATTTGTCGAGCCATTGAGTTCTCCTCCAAATTCCCTAATGAAATCACTGATAAAACGCAGCTCCAAAGATTTCTAGGAAGTCTTAATTATGTTGCCGATTTTATCCCTCATATCAGATAGGTCTGTGAACCCCTTTACAAAAGGCTCAAGAAAAACCCGGTTCCATGGAGTCTCGATCAGACCAATGCTGTTATCTACATCAAAAAATTGGTCCAAAACCTTCCGTGTCTAGGCATTCCCAACCCTGACGCCTTTATGATTGTCGAAACTGATGCTTCCGACATTGGGTATGGGGGAATATTGAAACAAAAACTCCTTAAAAACTCTCCTGAACAATTAGTCAGATTTACATCCGGAATATGGAATTCCGCACAAAAAAATTATAGCACGGTTAAAAAAGAGATTTTATCTATAGTGCTATGTATCACGAAGTTTCAAGACGACCTTGTTAACAAAGAATTTCTACTTAGAGTAGATTGCAAATCTGCCAAAGAAATTTTACAAAAGGATGTTAAAAATCTTGTTTCAAAACAAATATTCGCTAGATGGCAAGCTCTCCTATCTAGCTTTGATTTTCAAATCGAATTTATTAAAGGTGAAAATAATTCCCTCCCCGATTTTCTAACAAGAGAATTCTTACAGGGCCACAATGAGACCCACAACGTTGGGGAAAATCTCAACCTCAAAACCAGAGCAACCGAGAATGGCTAGACCATTCGATTCACCACCAGCAGCTTCAGCTCCATTAAGGCCATCAGTCCCTCAGAGGCCTGAATTACAAAACAAATATGCGGCTCTCATCGAAGTGCCAAAGCTTCCTCCACCAATGCCCTCCAAATTGGTAGATCTTAAAACCAATAAACCTTTTGATAAAGGGTCATCCTCCGGCTCATCGGTACAATCCAAACAGAGCTACACCATGAAGCCTCCTGAATCATTTGCGCAGGCCGTCGATCCTGCAATTAAAGCAGCACCCACATCTCCAGCTAAGGAAGAATTCAAATTTGTTACCACACAGGTAATCCCAGTAATCGCCCTGGACAAAGCATACAAGGGCTACCCTCTGGACCAACTTATCAGACCAGTATACAATGATAAGAATTTTGTGGATACTGAAAGTCCACTCAAGACACGCCGATTTTATGAGGCAATTCTCGTCGACATAGACTCTATCGAAGTTGAGCATTCTATGGATGAAAGAAATCCAGATTTCATTGCCTACTCAAGGTTCACCATCAAACGGGTACTCACCCCTTTCAATTGGTTTGCGGATCATCTGCATACCCCTATTGCATTATCCATGCCTCATAGGCCCCAGACCTACAATTGGTATGACTATAAGTCTGCCTGGTTTAACTTCCTTTATGTTCGACCAGGACATACCTGGTTTGTTAAATATTGTCCCGCCATGTTAAATGCCATTATCCCTAGATGGTTCTACGAATGGTGGGGATGCTTCGGAGGAGTTAAAGAAATTCTTCCCCAACAATTCCTAAGTCGCCTAGCGGAATTTTGTGCAAATGAAGGATGTCTAACCCTTCCAGAACACATTCAGATGTGTAAATTTTTTATTAAGAAACGTGTATCCTACATTATCTCTTGGAATTTTACCAAAGGAGAGCAAGATCGTATTACTTATTTATCCAAAGAGGTAAAGGTTAAAGGTTGGACTCCTAAACCAACCGCCCCTAAAACTCCTGACAAAGGAAAAACTCCAGCATCTTCGCCGGGCGCCCCGAAGAATAAGCAGGCGCTTAAAGAAAGACTGAAGAAGGCGTTAAATGACTTAGAAAGTCAAGATGTCAACGATGAAGTCCTACAGCTTCTAGAAGAAGCCTCTTCCACCAGCAGTGGTGACAACGGGGATATGTTAATCCCCAAAGGAATAGCTAGGGCCTACATGGACCCCTACTAAGAACGGAGAAAGGACCTTCTCGAAAATAGAGGTTCAAAGAACCGGAATTATTTTCGAAAAAGGCATTCTACTGTTCCTAGTGGGAATCTACTAGTCCCACTTATCAGACAACCAGACAACATGATTCGTCTGCTTTATTAAAGATAAAGCTTATCACATTGCCTTTATTAAAATAAAGGAATCTTATGCTTTTCCAAAAGAGAAAAGACAGACGACACTCAATCAGCTTTTCTAAAAGCATTCAGCAAGGAATCAACTTTTAGAGATGATCATCCTGGCCTTACACCTGTATGCACAAGATGTATCACTTACATTTCTTTTGTCTATTTAAGACAACTTGTAAGCTAGAGTAAGGCATCAGAAATTTCACCCAGTTTAAGAAATTCTCTCCTGCCCTATCTCTTGTAAATCTGTTGTAATGTTTTCCTTTGAAGTTTGAATAAAATTGTAAGTTTCTTATTTCTTTCTGACTTGTATTTCATAATACTTTTGATTAATCACTTAAGGCTTATAGCGAGCATATAGCCGTAAAGATAGTCATAGGTAAAGACTTCGTCCTAAACAGAGTTGCACTCTTCGATACAGGAGCTGATAGTAACTGTATTGTTAAAGGCCTTGTGCCTACGAAGTACCTTACAAAAAGTACTTCTCGCCTTTACTCCGCTACGGGAGAAAAAATGACTATTCATTATCAACTCCCTAAAGCTCATATCTGTAATAATGGCATTTGCCTTGTTAATGATTTCGTCGTTACAGAAGATATCACGGAAGATATCATTCTGGGCATACCTTTCGTCAACCAAATTAGACCTTACCAGAGTGATTACGATGGAATTCGTACTACTCTCTTAAATCAAACACTTTTCTTCCCTTTGCTAAGACCCCTCTCACAAAATGAAGGGAACCTTATCAAGGAACAAACGGTTTTTAAAATCAACCGCCTTTCTTCCCATATCAATTTTCTCAAACACGATATTCATATTAAAAGAATGGAACAGTCTTTAAAAACTCCTGAAATGATTTCAAAAATTTCTAATCTGCAGAAAACCTTTGAAAAGGAAATCTGTTCTGACTTCCCTAATGCATTTTGGGAAAGGAAGAAACACTTGGTTGAACTTCCTTACATCCCCGAATTTGACGAAAAAGATATTCCTACTAAGGCCAGACCTATCCAAATGAACCATGAGATGATGGAGATCTGTAAAAAAGAGATAGATCACCTTCTGCAAAATGGTATCATCCGGCGTTCTAACTCCCCCTGGAGCTGCTCTGCCTTTTATGTTAACAACAGTGCAGAGAAAGAACGCGGCACCCCTAGGCTTGTTATAAATTACAA
>NW_025823281.1:0-1554 GCF_002878395.1 Capsicum annuum | reverse complement strand
TTATGTGTATAAGTGTTTTGCGTACCTAGTTTCTATTCTTGAAAATTATGGTATGGAGAAGTTTGGGAAGTTATGGTATAGCATTATTTAGAGTTGAATTGAGAAAATATGAGTGGGCAATATGCCCCTTTGTTATAGTTTTACAAAGTTTGTTAATTTGTAAGTTATGTGATTAGAGGTGTAATGCTAGTATTCTAAGGAGTTGAAGAAGAGGTGTTGAGTGATTCAAAGCATAGACGCCCATGCCCATAATGATGTTAGTCATGAGTTATGATTTTGGAGTTATAGGAAATCATGATTAGTATCCTTGAGGAGGAAATGTCCCAGAGAGGATTTAGTGTCTTTATATTAAAAAAATGAATGAGAAGAGTTGTATTCATGTATATGTCGATATCCCTTGGTGATAAGGAGTGTGAAAGCGTACACTCATGGGAGTGGGGGTTGTAGAGTGATCGCTATAGCGAAAGTTAATAGTAACATTTACAGAAAACCAAGGCCTTCGGGGTATAGATCATTAGGGAGAATTAGAGTTTAAGTATATGGTGATGTCTCTTTTATGTTGAGAGTTATGACTTTGATCTAAGGGGGAGATAGTGAGTTAAGGTAGTTTTTCAAATTTTCTCATTGTGACAAGTTAATGAAGAGTCATGATGAACCTACTCCTATTCAAGAATATTCCTCCTATTTCAGTTTAGGAGTTCATTCTACCAAGGTCTTATGAATTCAACTCCTACCAATATCTAAGGTTTGAGTTCTCTATGTATGTCATGCCTTAACCCAACGTCCAAACAAGAAGAAATAATGTTCCTCAGTGACCTAATACATATCCAAGTCATATGTTATGTTGCTCATGATCCAAACCTATGTCTCACAACATGCTTGGTCATAAGGAAATTTGTTCCTGTATGTCACTGAATCATTTTATGTTGGAATTAGCCAAAGTGGTAAAGTTGTGCGAACTTAGTACTATTTCAGATCTGAAAATGAGAAGCAATAGCTTCAAGTATTCACCTTTGTCTCAATCATTGACTTTATGAATTCGACCTTTATGTTATACAAATCATAAGATTTGTGCCCCCATATTTCTCACCGTCGTCTGTCCTAAGAATCATGTTGTGTTGTGGTTGTGCCGAACGACTCTATGCTTACGATTCAAACACCTGATATCTGAAGCACCCTGTCTCTCTTCTATTGTATCTTTACTTTATGTCCCTCCTTGAGTAATATTAAAAGTATAAGCTATGAATTGATAAGTGTTACTTCCATTCATGATGTTTATGCTCGGGTCCCTTAATGACCTTCTGTATGGTAGTATGATGGTGGTTGTGGAAGCGTGGTGATGTGTTATGTAGAGGAGTAGATGTTCTTAAAAAAAATTGGTGTGAATTCTCGGGATAAGGTTATAGGTGAAAGGGGAAAAGAAGGAGATGAACTTTTGTTATGTGGAAAAAGTCAGGAAGGAGATATATGGCGAAAATTTTTGTGAATGTGTTTGAATTTGCTGATCTTAGTGGGGGGAAATCCATGAAGTGGGTGTAGTAATGATAGGCTTGA
>NW_025823280.1:0-2624 GCF_002878395.1 Capsicum annuum | reverse complement strand
TGTGTTCAGTTATCAAATGATGCATAACTGTATTAATCCAAAAAAAAATAGGTCATTATTATTAAAAAAAAATTTAAGAAATAATACAGAAGAACAAATGTATCATTTGTGATATTTTCTACAAGAACGCCTATTGTGACCCTTAACTCCACAACCACTGCATGAGTAGATGTTCTTCTTTTCAAACATATCCCAGCTCAATTTTCCATGATCCTTCTTTTCAGGTCTTCCTGGAGGTCGTTTGAACTTCAAAGACAGTATTATTTCATCAAATACGCTAACTAGAATTATCCAGTCATCTTGGTGTGATAAAGGATAGATTGGAATATTATATATCTTCAACACAGTTTTTGGCTTAAACAAATCAGAACAATATGACCCCTTCTGAAAATTCTTGTTGTCCAACACCGCACAAGCATGTGCATATGGTATTTCATCGAGTTGAAAGACATTACATGAGCACGTTCTTTCCTTGAGGCAAACGATGAAGTTCTTTTATTTTTCGTGCACCGTATACACATATTCTATGGAAGGTACAAACTGATATCAAAAGAAATATATAAATGCACTGCTACAAAAAGATGCAAATCATATACTAGTACAACATATGTTTTCAGAACTATATATTCTAACTACACCAGTATACGTATTTTTGGTAGACAACTGTATATTTAAACAAATTTATATTTAATACAAACAAATTTAAAAAAAATATTTATATGAAAATGCAGATGGTTTTTACTATATTTATAGACATTAATGCATATGTAGTGTTCAGATTTTGCTATAAAAATACATAAGTAGTGTGTAAATACATATGCAATGTTAAAAATTTTCAGTACCAAAAATACATATGCAGAATACATAAAATATTTTTTACTGTTCTTTTTGTTTATTTTTATATGTTTCCAATAATTTAGAATTGAATGGAAGTTATTCTATTACTTATGCTTTCAGAATTATAAATTCAACAAATCTAAAAGATCATACCGTCATACGAGTACATAATGCATCATTTTCTTTGAGTATGCTATTAAACTTTTCAATGAGTGTTGTGAAGGTATATGAAGCCTCCTGCCTATTTTTGAAATTCTATTTTTCAAATAACAATCGAACTTTCTCAAGAAAATCATAAATTGGCAATTCTCTAGCTGATACAAGTACTCTATTTATTGACTCGGCAATGTTCGAAGTCATAGTCCATCCTCGGTGAACTATTGCATAGGACCTAGCCCATTTTTCATAACTAGCCAATTCAAAATATTTCTTCACTCTAATATAACCTACTTCAATCTTTTCCATTAACATGTGGAATTCTGTCTTTGAATATGCTTTGGTCATTGTATAAAAGATCTCCGATAATGCATCGTGTGATTTTCCGTAAAGTTTTTTCACATTCCTCCATAGATGCCACATGCATGCATAATGCGGGACATCTGTGTACATATCACCAACTGCCTTTATGATGCTTGAATTTCAATCATATACAACACACATGTTTTGTCTTTCCCCGTATGCTTCCTTTAGATTCTCAAAGAATCAATTCCAAGATACATCATTTTCAGAATCAAGCACACCATATGTCAAAGGAAATATATGACCTGTAATTATAAATATATTTTGGACATTCAGATATAAATACATATAATAATTGCATATGTATTTTTTAAAATTACAGATCCAAAAACTGTGTATTTTACCAAAGAAATAGCATCAATTACATGTATAACATGTAAATGCAAATCACATTCATACATTATCAAGTAAACATGTTTCATCCATGAAACTTTGGAAATATATATATTTTTAAACAGAAATAAATATATCAACTAGATATTTGTATTTTCAACTGATATGCAAAACATACATATAAACATGCAACCAATTCTACAACGTAAATATAAAATAGATATAAAATTATATTAACTTTCTCCATCTATCATACATGTAGTTACAAATATACCAGTATACATTCCTCTTAGATGACTACTGTCAACAACTACGACAGGTCTACAATGATCGAATCCTTTAATGAATGCACGGAGATCTATAAATACATACAAGAACTCATTCTCATCCATCTTCTTCATTCTAATATGTGACTCAGGATATGTATTATTCAAAACATATAAGTAGGATGGTAATTTTCCATAGGATGCAGATGGCTTACCCCTCAAATCTTTTAATGCTCTTTTCCTTGGCCCTCTAACATAAAGTGTATGTCAAATCCATACCAAACTCTTCCTTCATGTCAATTTTTATTTTGGTCGCACTATATTTTCTTTTGTGGTTCTTGAATTTTATTTTAATCATACCACCTATCAACACACTAGTAGCATGCACTTTTGCATAAACCTTGTCCTTCACCAGGAATGTATGTTGAGGTATGAATTCTCTTATTATAAACATTCCAGAATCTCTCATACCTGAAAAAATCGCAGTTTCTTGATTTGCAAAACAATGTATAACTGCATCTAATATTTTTAATACTATCAAAATACATATCCAAACTCATTTTAAACATGATCAAAATGTTATAAAACGTACGTACCATTTCTTACTTGACCTTTCACTTCGCGTTTGAAATTTCTCCTTAATTGTATAGTCCTTCATGACTGACTTTA
>NW_025823279.1:0-1067 GCF_002878395.1 Capsicum annuum | reverse complement strand
ATCTACATTTGGAACAAGATTTGGTTGAGTTTGAGCTAAGAACCTCCATAGATATGGTGTTTTGAAGCTTTTTGAGCTTAGATCCATGTGGGTTCTGAAGTTGGACATTGGTTTGTTAATAATTTTTAGTTATTTGAGTTCACCTTGGCCTAAGGAACCTAGATCTACAAAAAAAAATTAGATTTGGAGTTCATTTGGTTAGGGGTCAAACTTTGGTCAACTCTTAAATATTCATCTTGTTCTTCCATGTTCATCAAGTCTTGCTAAGTAAGAATATTCAAAGAGAGCGTTTAATCCAAAAAATGAGAAGAAAGAGAGTGTACTAGGTGTTTGTGAAAGAATATTCCTTGGCATATTCATTATCATCCAAAGAAAGAAGAGACAAAGAAATAATCAAAGTACAAAATCAAGTACATTCCAAGTACAAAGAGGGGAACCATTGTTTTTTAATTCATTTGAAGCTCCAAAAAGACTTTCAAACCTTCGTTTTTCCCTCCCAAACAAAATTCTTCTTCACCAACGGGGTTCTAGGATGAGACTTGAGAATTAAGATTGAAAAAAAAATTGAAAACTCAACATCCAATCACAAGCTGCCATATCATCACTAGCTAATCGACCAAATTGAGTTCTTAGGTAGATTTCCTAGTTTCTAATTGTTGTTTCCAGTTTTAATTTTGTTGTTTTTCACTAATTAGCAAACTAGTAAGTACCTACTAGTTTGGTAATTAGATTAGAGTCCGGTTATTTCGTGTCTTTGATTTTTGTGTGCTTTACTCATTTTTAATTCGTAGTAATTTATTGGTTCAAGTCCGTGTATCATTTTATTTGAGTCATATCAAATAAAAATTGATTCCAGACCAAATCATATTCACCACTCATTCACTTTTCAAGTATTGTCAAGTTTTCAACACTTGTGAGACCAAGTGTGAGGTAAGATCCGAGTATGAGTGTGGTGAGGCCTTTTTGAACTAACTTGTTTGCTCGTTTTGTAGGTTATTTTGCTTGCTGTTTTTTTTGCGCTTTTTCGGTACATTTGCCGTGGAATCTGAAATTACTACTTCCCAACC
>NW_025823278.1:0-1035 GCF_002878395.1 Capsicum annuum | reverse complement strand
TCCAAGGACTTCTCAAAGGACCAAGCGCAAAATTGGCAAGACATTTGGGACCCTTTTGAAATCTTTCTCAAGCCGCGACCAAAATGAAAGGGGAGAAGGAAAGTTTACACTCAAGAGGCGCCTATTTACTAAGGGAAAGGAGGTCGTTACACTGCAAAAGGACACACTCAAGAGGCGTCTTTCCTAAGCCCTCATGAAAGGCATTTTTCTCATTTACTATGTAATAGTATAAATAGACAAATTAGCTTCTCTTTTAATTAGACTTTGATAAACTGATGATACAAGTCAAATGTCCATCTATGCTTTTAAAGACATCATTGGAGGCCAATGCATAAATACAAAAGACTTGGTCACCCCGAGGACACACGAACATGCATGGAGGACCCGTTTTGAGCATGTCATAAAGCAAACCCATGTGTGAAAGATTGCATGGGGGCTTACCATTTATGCCAACCCGAGTCCATAAGTGTTGAAGCATGACCCTTTGGTTTTGAAGCATTGAAGAAGCACCTTTCATTATGGGTATTTTGGGGATTACACTTATTAGAAAGATACTCCATGACCACCCCTTTCATTAAGAGTATTTTGGCCATTTTGATATGTAATAAGCTAGCCTATAAATAGTATTCTATTAGGTTATTTTCTCTTTAGTTGATTAAGGATGTTTGAAAGATATTAAAAGTCTTCTTCTTCTCTCTTTGAGAGTGTAGTATATGGCTTGGAAAAGCCAAGTAGTATTGGCCTTGGAAAAACGATTATTGATCTTTGCTCAGAAACGATGGTTGTAAGGCAGATTTGATTCCCTTAGCGGTCATCATAAGAGTTTGGTGTTGTTATTGCGGATCTTAGGGGTCTTATTGTTTGATACATAGTTTGGTTTCTTTTTCTTGTAATCTCGTATGTCAAGCTATCTATCTTACTTTATTGCATTTGTTTGTTATCTTGTTTCTCTTAGTCTTCATTTCTTTAGGACATTCCTCTATTATTTGGTATCAAAGAAAGGTTTGATTTTGTTCCAACAAAATCAATCTTGGG
>NW_025823277.1:0-2711 GCF_002878395.1 Capsicum annuum | reverse complement strand
ACAATTGACCACAAGCTAACCATGAGCTGGTACCTACTGTGAGTACTGAGCAAAATATTAATACATCACGTGTGCGGAAGGTAAGATAATAAGATAATATAAAACTGGATACTAAAATACAAATCAAAACATGTTTGGAATATCTAATAACAACTGATAACACTAAAATAATTGTCTAACTGATTGTCTGAAAGCCTCTAAACATCATGAGGAGTTGATGGAACAAACCCCAACTAACTACAACTGGCTAAACATAAGAAAGCACTGAAGTAACTAAAATAAACAAATCATGTCCTCAATGAATGAGGACTCATCACTACTGCTGATGAGTAATGTTGACCTATCTAAGAGTGGTTGGGAAACTGTGCGTCTGAACCTATGTTATAAGATAACATAGCGCAAAGAAAAGTATGCGGTTAGTACTTTGAATGTACTGGTATATGAGATGTGGACTGGCTGAAATGTATTAGGTAATTGAGCATAAATGCATGAATATGTAATATCTGAGAATGCAAGGCGAAGCGTAAACATAGTTTTGAGATAATCTGTAATCTGAAAGACTGAAAGTTGTATAACTGAATAACTGAGAATCTGTGCGCTTGGTCAAGAAAACCTGAACTAAAATACACTGTTTACTATACTGAGACTGTGGGATGTATCATATAACCAACATGCCTCAATCTAAGCTAACTGAGGTCCAACCTGTAACCCCAGTTAAAAGGGAGTCAGTACCGTGCCATGAGTACTAACATTGGCTGTGTGGATCCACTAAACTAGTGTCCCAAAGGACTAAGGAATCACCCTCTACTAGCAGGTGCCCTTATGAGATATGTGTCAACCCTCAAATGGCAAGAATACATCTTAAACCTACGCTGGCTATGTAGTTCTGGAACTCATGGACTGCTACTAAAGGTTACATACTCTACTAGCAGGTGAGCCCCCATCCTTGGCTTCGCACGGTGCTAAATCCTACTCCCATCTGAACTGACATTGGATCGTGAGTATAATCTTCAAAATTTACAACGAAACAATATGTAAAGTGAAAGAAATAATTAAAACTTACAAGTTTATTGAAACTTCAAAGAAAACATTACAGAATTAGTTTACAAGAGATTGGGCATAGAGAATTTTCTAAAGTGGGTAAATTATCTGATGCCTTCTCCTAGATTATAAGCTGCCTTATATAGACAGGAAAAAACTAGATTATACATCTTGTGTATACACTTGTAAGGCTCAGATTTAATCTTCTGAAAGTTATTTAGAAGTGGAAATGCTTTTTACAAAAGCAGATGGGCTGTCTTTGCTTTTAGAAAAGTAGATGTGATGTCTCCTTTAATAAAGCTGACAGATTCCTTTAGCCTTTAATAAAGCTGGGTGATTGTAGGTAGGGTCTAGTAGATTCCCACTAGGAATAGTAGAATGCCCTTTCAAAAAATAATTCCGGTTCTTTGAACCTCTATCTTTTGAAGGGGTCGTTTCTCTGTTCTTAGTAGGGGTCCATGTAGGCCCTGGCAATTCCTTTGGGATTTAGCATATCCCCATTGTTGTCACTGCTGCCAGTGGAAGAGGCTTCTTCTAGAAGTTGTAGGACTTCATCATTGTTGGTGTCTTGGCTATCTATATCGTGCAAAGCCTTTTTCAATCTTTCTTTGAGCGCCTGTTTATTCTGTGAGGCGCCTGCTGAAGATGCTGGTGTTCTCCCCTTTTCGGGAGTTTTAGGAGCTGCTGGCTTGGGAGTCCAGCCTTTAACCTTTATCTCTTTAGACAGATATGTAATTCGTTCTTGTTCTCCTTTGGCAAAATTCCAGGAGATGATATAAGATACTCGCTTCTTAATAAAGAATTTACACATTTGAATATGCTCTGGAAGGGTTAAGCATCCTTCATTTGCACAGAATTCTGCGAGACGGCTAAGAAATTGTTGGAGAAGAATTTCCTTGATTCCTCCGAAGCATCCCCACCACTCATAAAACCATCTAGGTATAGTGGTATTTATCATAGCAGGACAATACTTAACAAACCATGTATGTCCTGGTCGAACATAGAGGAAATTGAACCATGCAGACTTGTAGTCGTACCAGTTGTATGTCTGAGGCCTATGTGGCATCGATAAGGCAATAGGGGTATGCAGATGATCCGCAAACCAATTAAACGGGGTTAGTACCCTTTTGATGGTAAACCTTGAATAATCGATGAATTCGGGATTCCGTTCATTCATAGAATGCTCGACTTCGATGGAATCCGTGTCGACTAGAATGGCTTCATAAAATCGCCGGGTTTTGAGTGGACTCTCGGTATCCACAAAGTTTTTGTCATTGTAGACTGGTTTAATAAGTTGTTCAAGAGGGTACCCCTCGTATTCCTTGTCTAAGGTGATAATAGGTATTACCTGGGTGGTAACGAATTTGAATTCCTCTTTGGCGGGGGAAGTCGGTGCTGTTTTAGTTATTGCAGGATCAACAGCCTGTGCAAAAGATTCTGGAGTCTTCATGGTATAGCTCTGTTTCGATTGTACCGATGAACTGGAAGATGACCCTTGATCAAAGGGTTTGTTGGTCTTAAGGTCTACCAATTTAGATGGCATCGGTGGAGGAAGCTTTGGCAGTTCTGCTAGAGCTGCATACTTGTTCCGGAACGGTGAATGTAGTTCCGTTTATAATTCAGGCCTCTGTGGGACTGATGGCCTCAGGGGAGCTGATGCTGTTGGTGAT
>NW_025823276.1:0-3254 GCF_002878395.1 Capsicum annuum | reverse complement strand
ATAATTGGTACTTTCTCCTCTCCATTTTAACACGTGCTCTACCCAAAATAGCTCCGATGTGTAGAAAATGCCAGTTGCCACCAAAAAGAAAATTCGATCTCTCAGAACAGCGAGTTTGTTCTTTTTATAAATCATTGAAGGTGTTGCAAAGCGTCTAATTTTGATCTTGTAAAAACATCGATTCCGTTTGAAGGTGGACGTTAAATTCTGAATTTCTTTTAGTAAGATTACTGATCTAGACATTTTATCTATGTCGATTTGTGATGATGTTAGCTATATTATGATAAAATTTGTTGGTAATGTATTAGCGTGATTGATTTTGTTTCAGATTTTTTATTTGGTCTATATTGTTCATTTATTTTTTATTTTTTTTTGTCTTTCGTTAGATGAGTATAGGAGCAAAACGAAAACTGTCAATTGGATTTGGAAAAAAATAATATTTTATTGCGTAGTTTCTTATTCTTTTATGTGTGTTATCTATTTCTCGTTTCATTTGCTTTGTACCTTGCTATTTAGTTTATGTGTTGTTCTTGCAATATGTTTGAGCCAAGGGTCTATCAGAAGAAATAACCTGGGATCACACTGGGTGGGCATGTTGTTGTTGTTAGTTTTCTTAGTGTGGTTAATACGTTGATGTTCTTTGGAAAATATAATTTGTTCACCTGAAATCATGGTGAATTTCTCCTTTAGTAGTGGAACCAAGATCAAGAGCCTACAAGGTCGTAAGTTTCATTACTTTGTGTTGAGGCTTCAGAAAAATCACTATGTTGCGTTGCCGCATTGTGGAGATTGCTGGATATGGATATTTTATTTACTCAATATCTATAAGATACGAATTGTGGAGATTGCTGGATATGGTCTATTTACTAATTTTCCTTGTATCACAGCTTTCATAGTATTTGGAAATTCACAAGGTTTGCCATTAGCTGGATATTGGTTAGAGAAGATTGCTAGGTGGGTAAGCAACATTCCAGAAGAAATAAGGGAAAGTCATTTAATTGATCAAGGATCAGATGGTGCGCAATTGGAAGATGGAGCTTGGTGGAGTCCTTGGAATGACGTGGTCCACATCCTGTGTATATTGTGCCTAATGCAGTAGATGTATCCTTTCTCTCTGATGAATGGAGACGGAGCAAACATGTTACGACACAAACAAACTTTGGCGTTTCCTTTACAACTGTATAATTGAACTAGCTAGAGACATTTGTTGGATATAAAATTTTAAACCCGAACCTTGAGGACAAGGTTCTTATTGGGGACGAAAGTTTTGTTAGGAACTCGGCCAAAGTGGAGGATAGGTTTGGTAACATGTATCCAAGTCCTAACAAGTTCGGTGCTATGATATCAGTGTTGTTCTACCCGAACCTTGAGGACACGATTCTTTTTCAGGATGGGGGCATTGTTGTGAACCAAGCTGACTTTGTACGGGCCTATGGGTTAGAAGTGGTGATTGGGGCTGATTCAGTTGGGATTGTTGAGTTGACAAAAATGTTGGAAAGTTTTATTTGGGGATCCAAGCCCAATTATCAATTGATTAGATTGGACTTGGGGTTAGACAGAAAGGGTTATATGAATTGTATTGAAGCTTTGGCTAGTCTGTTATCCTCTCATCTCACTTCCATGCTCCAGTATCTCATCTTCTTCTAGTTAACTTCTCCCCTGTTACTCTTACGATTTCTCCGTTTCTGTTATTCACTATTACCTTATTGTTTCAATTGTAAGGTGTAATTTGGATTCAGTAAGTATAATATATGTTAGTGCTGTGTTGAGAAATTGAAGTTGTTACAATAGATGTCATGTGAAAGCAGGTCATCTGACTTTCTGATTATCAAGACAAGCTTGCAGGAAGTTCTCTCATTAGTAAATGAACTTATGTGGTTATAGGTGATGAGTTGTGGTAGAAGCTATTTGTTGTCAGAACCGTAAATTCATAATATGTCTTATATCTCGACGTATATAATGTTTTCTGTGCCTAATTTTCATATTCAACCTTCTCAGAGTTACGATGGAACTTCATGATCTTCTGCCACAATGTTTGGCAATGATCATCACAGTGATGCTAATTGCTAGAATCAGCTCTTGCCTCGATACTGCAGGATTAAGTGAAGTAAGTGATCGTGCTGCGAAATAATCTCAAGATGTGCAATTATTTCTCGATATATGCAGCTCGGATGTTAGTGATAGTCGAATTTACAGAAAACTGAAAATGGATTGGCTGTTCTCAAGAAAAATTTAGACTCGGTTTAATGACGCAATCATCAATTTCTTTCCATTATTGACCAGCTGTACTTTTTCCCCATTTTCTTCAGGTCCATGCACCTTATCTTGATAACTATGTTGCAAAATCCTATTTTAGTAAACATGACAATTTGATAGATTCGAAGTTTGAAGATTTCATTGCACATGACATACTGTCCAGTGGATGTATATCGCTGCAAGGCAATGTCGAATTTCCCCCAAAGCTGACTTTTTTACATAGAAAGTTGATTGGTGAAGGCTCCCATCGACGTCTATCATCATCTCTCAGATTGAAAATGTCATCGGAGTCCTTTTCCAGGTCTTCAAAATCGTTTGAGGTGATAATTGTTGAACGACTGCCTTCTGGAGTCTTTGCAGATCCTTTTGAGCTGCAACACCTTGTGCAGCGTGGTGGTAATTTTCTATCCGATTCTATCAATTTCTAATGCTGCAACTCTTCATCTGAGGCTACTTGGTGTCGGCAATTTTGTGCAGTTTTCACCGATGCTACTGTATTTGGAGATACAAATTTAGAGTTGCCCTCATTTCTGTCAAACCGATCGCTTGTTGAGGTTCATCTGGAAGTGAATTCCAATTTAACAACTCAATGGAAGCATGAACTGGAACTAAACATGGAACTTCCTCTACATTCTCGGTATCAGGTACCTCACCTAAACGATTCTCTAAATTATATAGAAGTCTGTAAAATAATTTTCACGCATCCAAGGTAGTCATTTCTCTTCCCTGAATTTTAGATACATACTCTACACAAAAATATGAAGTTACCACAATATCCCACCTCGCTCTTACCCTTTTAGGGAATGCACGTGCATATAGTATGAAGCTTCTCAACTAGTATTAACTTTTGCATCCCATTCTTTTTCCTGGCAGCCACTAGGACATGGATTCTCAAGAGTTGAATTTGCTTCTCCTGACTTGTTTCTGAGATGCAATGTTGAAGGAAAACAACATGACACGAGTTGTTTGTTTGCGCTAGACGAGCAGAATGCTGAATC
>NW_025823275.1:0-1708 GCF_002878395.1 Capsicum annuum | reverse complement strand
AGAGCACCCAAGACCTAGTAGTACGTTACAAGAGTTTGGTATCCCACTTGGAAGTGGGAAGAGATGAATATGGACTTTATGACTAGATTACCCTATTCACATCGTCAACATGATTTGATTTGGGTTATTTTAGATAGATTGACTAAGTCAGCACATTTCTTACCAGTTCAAACATCCTAAACAGCTAAAGATTATGCTAAGCTTTATATTAGAAAGTTATTCAGATTGCATGGAGTTCTTTTTTCTATCGTCTCTGATAGGGGTACTCAGTTTACCTCTCAATTATGAAGAGCCTTTCAGAAGGTTCTTGGCACTCAAGTTCATCTTAGTTCAACTTTTCATCCACAGACAGATGGTCAGGCAGAAATAACAATTCAATCTCTAGAGGACATGTTGAGGGCATGTGTTCTTGACTTCACAGGCAGTTAGGATAACCATTTACCATTGATTGAGTTCGCTTATAATAATAGTTATCATGCTAGTGTTCAGATAACCCCTTTTGAAGATCTCTATATGTCACGACCCAAATCGGGTCCCTGTCCGTGATGAGTATTCCGAACTATAAAGCCCGAAACACCCCTATCTATCTGGTAGTCATGCACATAATTCATATGATAAAAGAAATGCAGAAGATACACAATATAACGAAAACATGATCAAAAATCATATGAGAACAACAATGGGGAAAATGTCCCACAATCTCAATCAACATCTCAAAACCCGTCTGCGAAATCTCTACTATATAACTGAAACAATGTCTATCTGAAAACTAGGACAAGACCCCCAGTAGACCCAAAACTAATAAATAATAAATGAATAGCAGACATCAGGCCTTCCGAAAAATAGAAGGCTCACCACTTGATTATGCAATCTGTCTATGGAATCTACTGATTTTCTGGACCCCTAGACTGTGCCTCTGAACCTGGGAGGGAAGGGGGTCAATACAAAAGTACTGGTACGCAGAGGTATCAAAACCAAACATAATATTTTTACAAAATATAGTAATGAGCCATTATAAAGCAGTTTCATAACTAATCATTTGAAAACACATGGGCATAATGTAATTGTTTTCAATAACAATGTAATGCAGCTGAGCTAGGTGGAATACCCTACATATCACATTTACAACAACTGTCAAACCTTGGTTGCTGCTGACATTAAAGTATAAGTGAGGGAAAGACACACAATATCACACAATAGGGTGTCTCGACCCGATAAAATATGGTAGTGCACAAGATCACAAAGCAGGGTTCCTAACCATAGTCCCAACTTGGGAAAGACATAAAGTCAGGTATGCAAGATCACAAAGCAGGGTACCAAATTCCCATGTCGAAAAACACGGTTTCCAGTGATGAGACCTTACACTCAAATGCCTTCTTCGGCCATCCACCTATATCATGTAAAATCATTGCATTCAAATTTGATCTGATTCAATCATATATCATATTCTGTAGGGTATCATCATACCCGACTTGCAAGCCATCAATGTCATATTATTCTCTCATGCAACTATTTTATTCAACATATTTCAACATAATAGCCCTTTTATGGTAAGTCAAAATCATGCCCAAATCATAAAAAAGTTCAAAACATTTCATGTCATGCCTTTCAATATGATTTCAAACAGTTCACATCATATGAAAATATAAAACAAAATCATTTCAAGTGAGGGATTTCATATAATTTATGCTCTCAAGTTAACATCTTT
>NW_025823274.1:0-1090 GCF_002878395.1 Capsicum annuum | reverse complement strand
CGTTTTTCTTTATTTTTTTTTTCAAACTTTTTTCGTACAATTTTTTTGATATATCAATATTGTTTAAATGATGTAAACATGTATATATAATGCACAAATAGCTATGTAGTTTATATGAAATGTATTGATATTGCATAAATAATGTATAAACATATATATATGATGAACAAATAGTTATGTAATGCATATGTAATATACGGATTTTGTGTAAATATATATTGATATTGTATAAATAGTTATATAATGTATGAACATTGTATAAATAGTATACAAGCGTGTATAGATATTGTACAAATAGTATTTAGATATGTGTTGATATTACATAAATAGATATGTAATGCATTGACATTGTATTGATGGTGTATAATCATGTACAATATTATGTAAATAATTATATAATCATCGATATCAATATTTATTTGACTATCATGCATTCTCACCATAATAAATAAAAATAAAAATATAAATAAAAAATAATAAAACAACATAATTATTCACTTTTTTTTTCAAAAAGTGAAACAATTAGAAAAGAAAGAAACTTTTTAAAAATAGCAACAAAAAAATTTTTGAAATAATTTTTTTTTTTAGAAAATAACATATCAAAAAAATATTTTATTTTAATTAAAAATAAAATGTTTGAACGGCTGAATGGCCAAACATTCAGGTAAATGACGCCTAACAAAGTTTTGGTATCAATTGGCCAACTGCATTTTAAACATATATATTAATTTTAGAAAAATGTTGCTATTTATTGTAATTATAGTCTTAAGTATGCTATTTTCTATAATTTTTCATGGCCAATTGACCAAAGTTATAGTAACTAAAAGAAAAAATTACAGGAAGTAGGATACTGAAAACTATAATTACAATAAATAGCAACACTTTTGCAAAATTACAGTTTATAGCAAGAGTAAGATTATTTTGCCCATTAACTTACTCCCACTAATTTACTTTTTTTTTTTTATTTTCACTTTACTATTTCACTTTCCTCCAATATTGTTGTATCTTCTACCTTTTTTTTCATCTTATTTTTTATTTTAATTTTTTTTATTTTTTTCTTTCCATTTTATTTTCTCTCTTCTATTTCTCT
>NW_025823273.1:0-1002 GCF_002878395.1 Capsicum annuum | reverse complement strand
ATAAAATAGTCTAAGGATTATAATTATGGGATAATTTAGTTTACCTTTCAAACGACCCCTATACATTCGAGATCTGACCTTTTGAACTTTTCTCTTTCTCAAAAGTTGTACTTTTCTTTTTCATTTTTAGTTTATTTAGTTGATTAGACTAGTTTTTATTTTGTTTTTTGTTTCAGATTGTATTTGGGCTTGTGCAATGACTCTTCAAGTCATTTCTCGTGATTCCGCATATTTTTTTTGTTAGAGCTTTTTCATAGCTGCCCCAAGTCATTTATGACTTGCTGGAATTGATAGTTGGTTGTCGGGTAGTCCGTTTGGTATTTAGAACCATTTTCCTATTTAAAATCTTCGCTGGTTCCAAATAGCCACCAAAAAAAACTTTAGTAAAATGATATTGGATGAAAAATTTAACTGCGTCAGCAGCTTTAGAATATTGATTTTAGGTTGGGTAGACCTTTGGTTTGAGTCCCAATACACCCAAACTCATTTTGACCTATTGGTTGAAAAGTTGATAAATTGGAGATTTGGGTGTAAGGCCCGTATTTGATCGAAATGACCTCAGATGAAAAATTCAACTTTATCAATGTGTCGGAATATCAAAATTAGTGTGGTTGCATACTTTATTTGCTTATATTAGATTCTGGATGCATCTGAAGCATTGGCTGAAACTTGGAATATATTTCAAGTTTTAGCTGTCATCTGGTGCAGTAAAGGTACCATAATCACGGTGGCTATATCATGATCGCATCCCGTGTGTCCATAATAACCTGAACCGAGGGCCTAGGAAGGAGTATTTAAATGCCCTTTTTGGTTGAGAATTGACCATTTATCTCTTGCCTTGGGTTTCATAAACCTAAATAGAGTGTGTAGTCCCCAAATTGAGTCTTGGGTGTTGATTGGGAGCTTGAATAATTCGCATATTCGTGATTAACATCAAATATAAGGTATTAATCCTTTATTTATAGTGTTGAATTTTTTATTATTCGACCCAAAACCCCAAAT
>NW_025823272.1:0-2562 GCF_002878395.1 Capsicum annuum | reverse complement strand
AACCCCATAAGAAATTGAATGAGCCTCTCATCCTCCTTGGACTGATTTATTTTGCTCTTTCCCTGGCAAGTACATACACAACTACAGACAGAATGAATGTTAAGGGCATCGAACTTTTCCCACAAAGACTTGATTTTGGTATAGTAACTAGCAATGCTACTAGACCCCTGAATCAGATCTGCCAATTTCTTTTGTAAGTGATAAAGCTTAGCCCCATTGGGCTGTCCAAACCTTTGCTCAAGATCTGATCAAAGGTCCCTTGCTGTTCTAGAATACAGCACACTATCAGCAATCTCTTTGGAGAGGGAGTTGAGCAACCAAGATGTTACCATATCATTGCATCTACTCCAAATCTTGATTGAAGAATCAGTTGATGGTGGAGGAGGAGAAGATCCATCGATGAAACTCAACTTATTTTTAGCTGAGAGTGATATGAGGATAGACCTTCTCCATCCAGGAAATCCTTTTCCAGAAAAGGGAGTGTTTACCAACATCATACCTGGTGCATTAGATGGGTGAAGGAAGAAAGAATTACTTGAATCCATAACAGTGTTAGTGTTACTGTTGCTGA
Organism: Capsicum annuum; assembly: GCF_002878395.1. Classification (NCBI taxonomy): domain Eukaryota; kingdom Viridiplantae; phylum Streptophyta; class Magnoliopsida; order Solanales; family Solanaceae; genus Capsicum; species Capsicum annuum. Next base: position 1,991 of record NW_025823272.1, on the reverse strand, counting down.
TAGCAGTAATGGATGAACTAGTGTCTGGCATAATGAAAGAATGACGAGCTTAAGATAATTCTTATTGCTTTGATACCATGTAGAAAGTGAAGAAAAATTGAAGAGCAAAAACTCAAGAACTATGGAATTTTTTTCTGTATTCATTAATCTCATGTACAAGTTTCCTGTGGATTTATATCTATATTTTGTAAATAAAGAAAACCTAAAAATGAAAATAAATTTTGTACTCTTGTACTATTTCTACTGTCCACACCATAACAGCCAAAACAAAATTATCTTTTTGTTCAGTACATCCTTTTTCTCATTATTTGGAATTATCTGTTTTGCATCTATTGGAGCCTGATCCTTTCTTTTATCTAAAGAAAGCATTTTGAATCGAAAGTCCAATATGAATGGATCCAGTCCCATTATTTATGTGACATGTACTGAATGAAACTTCTGAACATGAGCTTGAATTCAAATCAAACTTTCCAACATATATTCAAATCAAACTTCTGCCTTGTATGGAAGACCAGACTGCCCCCAAAACTTAATATTTTCAACTGGATAGCTCTCAATAATGGTTGTTTAACACAAGACAATCTCTTGAGGAAGAAGTTTCAGCTAGCTACAGATGTTATATGTGTGTCTATATTGTGAAACAGCCAGCCATTTATATTTCTTTTCTTCACTGCCCTATTGCGGTAGATTTATGGTCCCTTTTTTTCTCTATTTGGACTATATTGGACTATGCCTAAAAGTTCTAGGGAAGCCTCTCACAGATGGAGCCATTAGAAAGTTGAGGAACCCATCAAGAGAATCTGATCTATGGTTCCAGACTATTTTGTGGTGCCTATGGATTGTGTTAAGAATAAAGAAAAGCCTCATGTTGGTGGTTAATGAGATGGGTGGATTATTTATAAGTCTTGAGAAATCCTCCCCTCATAAGCTATGATACACTAAAAACAAGGAAACACGAGAAAGCACATCAAAACAGTCTAGTTCAAAGAACCAAGGACCCTTTTGATGACCACTCTCGGATTCAAGAACAACAAGGAAGAGATTACAAGGTGTTTTAACGCCAAATCAGCCACACCCCAAACTAAGTTAACAACACAAGATGATGACAATAACAATATGATAACAATAACCAAAGGTTTGGAATTACAAGACACAAAACACTAACAAGATTACAATAAAAGTAGAGAGGATAGATAGATAGACCAATGAAGGTGTAATCTTTAAGAACCCAAGAATGTGGTAGACTCTTGTACCCTTAACACTACACACAACAAAAAACTATCTCTTACGAAGACACAAGATCAGATTCCACCTCCCAAGCATCGACGTTTCCAACCAAAATGCAAACACAAGTGATTCCACACTTGTACAAGCCCTAGTTTAGGCCAAGCCTCTTTAGAGAGAGAACTTGCATTTCTTGGTGTCTTATGACTTACAACATTCTCAAAAACTAAGACTAAATGACCTAAAATGTTCCTTATATAGTATATTACAAAATAGAAGCTAAAATGACCATAGTACCCCTCAAGAGAAGACACCCATCAAGTGTTAGGAGTGGACTGATTTTGGTGTATTTTGGGCCTCTTTTACACTTCAATTGCACACACCAAGTCTCGGATCCAATACACACTCTCATAAGTCCATATCCGTGATTATTCTTGTATCAAGCTACCCTTTGAGGTTGAGTTAGGCCCAAGATCCATGCCCATCCCAATTTATTATTTACTGTTGGACCCCCATATATATATTATCCATGCTCCACTTAATAAGGTTTGGGCATATGAGGGAGTGTTAAGAAGTCCCACATTGGAAACGGGATGGGCAATTGGGTCTCCTTATATGGACTTGGACAATCACCCCGTCATGAGCTAGCCTTTGAGGTTGAGTTACGCCCAGACCTTGTTAACTGGAGCGTGGACAATAAAATATGGGGGTCCAACATTGGTGAACAAAGAATTGGGATGGGCATGGATCTTGGGCCTAACTCAACC
>NW_025823271.1:0-3411 GCF_002878395.1 Capsicum annuum | reverse complement strand
ATATTTATTAGTTTTGCCATCATTTTTATGGTGGAATAAAATGGTTAAACATGCATATTATTTTTTTCTTATATTTATTAGTTTTGTCCTCATGTATTATCTTAATAATATTTTTATTTAGATCTTTGTAATTGAATTATACATGATAGTAATTTTCTATAAATATCTTTTTGTTCCTTATTAAATGACTACCAAGGATATTTTGATAATTTTATGGTGCAATAAATATTTTGAAATTAATGTATGTCCATATGCATGTTTAATCATTTTATTTACTACTATATATAAGTGAAGGTTGGGGTAACTAAATTATCGAATTACCCTTGATAGTATAATAATAATAATAATAATAATAGACCTCCTGAAATAGGAGGATTTGAAAAAATTTCTCAACTAACCAATTAGAAAAACTTTTAGATAAAAAAACTCTCTAGTTTAAACATACAACCTCTTAATGTTTCTGATGATTTTGTGCAAAAAATCGAGTCTAATTTTGTTGATAATATCGAATCTACTCAAAACGTAGGAGACACTATCTCTTCAAAGCTAAATAAGCTCAAAGGTATGATTAAAAAACAACCGGGGAAAAAATATGTTGACATTCCCCATATGTCTACTGCGTATTATCCACATCCAACTACTCAAGATGTCCTGATAGAGGAAAGGGATTGGAATCAAACAAATACTTCTTATAGTCGAGAAGCTATTTATGAATGGAATATTGATGGATTATCAGATCGACAAATCTCTATTCTTATCCACCGTATGTCCATGTACTCTACTATTACCACAGCTACTGCATCAGCAGAGAATCGGGCAAATCGTTCTGACCCAACAATTTATAAAATGATTGTTGCAGGCTTTATTGGCCATCTTCGAGGCTGGTGGGATAATTTCCTAAACGATGATAAATGCGAGGCTATTTTTACTGTCACTAATGATAAACCAGGAAAAGACAATTTAGGCCGACCGCTTCGGGCAGGATGACCAGATTTTGTCTATACCCTTATGCTTACAATTATTAAACATTTTGGAGGTAGATTTACCAATCAGTATGAAAACATTAGAACTCTTTTTAATGGTTTAAAATGCAAACATTTAGGACAATTTAGATGGTATAAAGACACCTTTCTTAGTAGGGTTATGGATTTACCCAAAAGTAAGTATGACCATTGGAAAGTAAAATTCATTGATAGTCTTCCCCCTTTATTTGCTGAAAGAGTTAGAAAATCACTTAGAGGATCTTATGGCGAGGTCCAGTATTCAGAAAAAACTTATGGTCAGCTTATTGTAGCTTGTACTCAAGAGTGTTTAGCCCTTTGCAACGAGCTAAAATTAGCCAGACAGATAAAGCTTGACAAACTCAGAGAAAAATCCCAATTAGGAGATTTTTGTGAACAATTTGGTATGGATAAACCGTTAGCAAGAAAACCCAAAGATATTCTAAGCCTGATAAATTCTATAGAAAGAAACGTTCTAGGCATAGAACCAAAGAAGAACGTGAAACAAAAAAATTCTATCGTAAGTCCATCAGATTTACAAAAAATAGATCCAAAAGAGAGTTAGCAAAAATCAAGTGTTATAGGTGCAACCAATATGTCCATATAGCTCTAAAATGCAAGTTACAAAAACTCAAGTCCTTAGGACTTTCTGAGGAAGTGCATGACCAAGTCTATGGTTTATTATATACCTCTGGTTCTGAATCTGATTATGATTCTACATCTGAAAATGATTTTGAACTACCTAATTCTGGTAGTGAACCCGATCAGGTTAATAAATGCAATGATTGTGATAATGATACTTGTAATTGTGGCGAAATGATGTATAAAATTCAAGCGCAATTTGAAGATCTTGATTTAAATATTCAAACTCTTACTGCTGATAATTACAGATGAAAAACTATGTGAAAAAATCATTAATTTTGCTACTAAAAAAACTTCAACTAATACTGCTAGTATTTCTAAAGATAATTCTTATGATAATATTTCTAAAGATAATTCTTATGATAATTATCATATGTCTTATTCTTTAGCTGAGATTAATCGACGTCTTGCGTTGAGTCAAACTCCAGGTAAAGATACTACCTTTGATGATTTAAAAATAGAAGTTAAAAAATTAAAGAAAGAAATCAGTTCTTTAAAACAAAAATAGGTGATCTCCGATCATAGGATTTTGAAAATTGAAGGAAAAAATCCTGACATTCCTGAAAATACTATTTCTTTTACTTTATAAGGAAAAGAAAAGGATTTTGAAAACTCTGAAGATTCTAAAATAGATAAACTTAGTCTAAAAGAGGATTTGAAAAGGGATTATTTCTTAGGTATGATGCAACTAATTACTGCTCATAAATGGTATATAAATTGCACCATTCTGATTAATAGGGAATTTTCTATCACTAATATTGCTATGATTGATAGTGGTGTTGATGTCAGCTGCATTCAAGAAGGTTTAATTCCAACGAGACATTTTGAAAAAACTACTCACATAATTAAGTCTGCATCTGGTCATAGTCTTGACATCAACAATAAGTTGCCGTATACTCATATATGTCAAAATAAAATCTGCATTCCACATTTCTTCTTTTTGATAAAAAACCAGTTATACCTCCTATTATTTTAGAAACACCTTTTATAAATGCTATTTATCCTTATACACATATCGATGCGAATGGTTTTAAGGCGACCTATAAAAATAAACAAATCTCTTATTCTTTTGGTACTGATTCTGTAACAAGAGATAGAAATGCTTTTATTAGTATGAAGCAAGAACAGGTCAATTTCTTACAATTAGAAATGATGAGTATTAATATTCTTGATACTTTAAATTCAGTAAAGGTCCAAGAAAAAATAAAAATAATTTCTAATCAATTGATTGTTGATATTTGTGCGGATCACCCAAATGCTTTGTGGAACCGAAAGATGCATATTGTTTCTCTTCCTTATGAAGATGGTTTCAGTGAAGAAAAAATTTCCACAAAATCTCGACCCAGTCAAATGAATACAGAGTTAGTAGAATTCTGTAAAAAAAAAGATTGATAGTATTTTGTAAAAGGGTCTTATAAAACTTTCAAAGTTCCCTTGGTCTTGTACTGCTTTTTATGTCAATAATGCTGCTGAAAAAGAACGGGGTATGCCTCGACTAGTCATCAATTATAAACCTCTGAATAAAGTTTTGAAATGGATTAGGTATCCTATACCGAATAAAAAAGACTTACTTTTTATATTATATGATGCTAATATATTTTCTAAATTTGATTTAAAATTTGGTTATTGGCAAATTCAAATTGATAAAGAACATACTTATAGAACTGCTTTTAATGTCCCCTTTGGACAGTATGAATGGAATGTTATGCCATTCGGTTTTAAAAATGCTCCTTCTGAATTTCAAAAAATTATGAATGACATTTTCAAT
>NW_025823270.1:0-3534 GCF_002878395.1 Capsicum annuum | reverse complement strand
ATATATATATATATATATATATATATATATATATATATACTGTTTATTAAAAGTGTGAAGACCCTTAAAAAAAATGATTTGAATTTTTTGCCCTTCATTAAAAGACCTTCCTTTAGACAAAATTGTCTTTTCATCATTTTCTTTAATTTATTATTCTATTATTTATACTATATTAACTGGAATCCTAAAATATATGGGACTCTTAAAATATATGGAAGGAGAATCAATTAATATTTTTCTTTGTACTAATCAATTAGAAAAATACTCTAATAATAAGATAGAAAAATACTCTTAAAATGAGACTCTACTAAGGAAATACTTCTATAAATAGTGAGATGCACGTTAAGCTACCGAAGAAATCTGTTTACTTATTGGAAAAATATGATTGATGCTAATCTAACTTGATTCGGTTGCATGTCTAAATTGGTGGATGCTTAATTTTCTTATCCTCAACTTCTTCACTATTTTTGTTAACATAATAGAATTCAATGTGTGTGTATATATATCTTCTTTATTTTCATTCAAGTCATTCTTTGGGGTCAAAATTTTCGCTCATACAAGAATTATTTTTTAATCAAAACTAAGCGTTGTGATCACTATTGTATTATTTTGTTGTAGTTTACAGGTAGTAGATGAATTTACATGTGGTTGAGTTTGAGAAATTTTTTTATGTAAAGATTAGGTTTAATTATATTGTTTTTATATCTCTATTTTGAGAATTTTTTTTGTGTAAATGTTTAGTTTAATTATTTTGATATCTCTATTATCGTATTATTTTGTTATAGTTTACAAGTGGTAGATGAGTGTCAGACGACTTTGAGAAATTTTTTGTGTAAAGGTTAGATTTAATTATATTGTTTTGATGTCTCTATCATCATATTGTTTTGTTACAGTTTACAGGTGGTAGATGAATGCCAATCATCTTTAATAAATATTTTTGGTAAAGGTTATGTTTAATCAATTAAATTCTCTAAAAGATGTTGAATTTAATTATTGTATTCATCTTTATTATTTAAACAAATATCCTATTTAGTATAACGTTTGAATTCAATAAAGTGAGGTACACGCGCGAGGCGCGTACACCTTAACTAGTGTGTGTATATATATATATATATATACTAGTTAATACTTCACCGTTTGTTTTGTTTCTATGTTTTTCTTTAATTCTTCTTCTTCATGGCCTTTATTTAGTTTTGATGATTTTGAAAAAATAGCTATAATTTGATTCATGAATCTAATCATTTTCTTTTTTTTTTCTAGATTTATTGATTCGTGCATAATGATTCAAGTCATAAATTATATTACTTTATGTTGCAGAAGGCAAAGAAAGGTTAGTGGTTTCTTCTATTATAATTTTCATATGTTGACAATATGGTATATCTTTATTACCATACTATTATCATATTATTTTGTTGTAGTGTACGCGTGATTTATCAATATTCAATTGGGCTAAAAAAATAGATTTAATGGTATAGTAAGAACCGAGAAAATAGCTCTCGCTAACACTTGGAGCATGTGCTTTTATTTTTTCTTTTGGTGGGGTTATTGGTTGAAACTTGATTATAAGATTTAATATTAATCTTTTACTAATCAATAAATTAAATTTACTTGGTATATGACTATATGGAAGATTAGATTACTCCTGTACAAGCTGGGTTGATTAAGACTTAAAAGGATATTTAATTTGAGGATATTGATAAATTTGTTGTACCAGATTAATTTTTCTATAGCCTTTATTTTTGGCTTGTTATTCAAAGTTCTCTTATTAGTATGAAAGGGACAAAGAAGAACATGTATGACTTTTATAGTACCTCTTACACTGAATTGTAGTGCACTGTATTTGAAGAAACAACTCAAGCTTTTCTTATTTCAACACATGAGATGCTAGACATTCATTGTTTCTCCAGAATAAACAAAACAAGAAACAATTTGAGTATTCCTCCTAAATATATAATGGTGTATTGCAAGTGCCTTAGCTCTTTCTTGACACCCATTAAAGAAACATAAAACTCACAGTTTAATCCCATTTGTTGTGGTTAGCATACAGTTACCCTTATATTTGTTGGGCTATTGGGTCTTTGTCCCTTCCTATGTGGATAAATAAAGTCTAATATGGACCAATCCACTTCTGCCCATAGACCCAATAATATGGGGAATATATATAGATTTGTCTTATTTCATCATCACAAAAAGAGAATTTCAGCAGCCACAGAGAAAAAACAATAGCGGATTTTCACACCTAAATTTCAGCCACAACCGTCAACTTCAAATTGCGATTTTCGCTTATTTCTTGTCCGATTGAGCTGATTTGTGGATTGTTTGTTCCTCTAATCTCAATCTTTGATTAGGAACTGACGGAGCTTGATTTGGTATCTTGTAGCTCCTGTTCTTCATCCCTAAACAGTAACTTCGTTTTTTGTACTTTTGCTCCTTTATTTCTCTAGTGTTTGGTGTTGTGGTTTATGTATTGTTTCTTATTGTTTGGCACTTGTTTTGTGGCCATTTGGAGAATAATATTGTAACTATTTGGTGATTATAGTGGAGGTTTGGTCCCATGATTTTTTACACTTCACACTAAAGATTTTTTCACGTAAATTTGGTGTCTTGCGTGATTGCCTTTATTCTTGCCTTATCGTATTTGTATGGTGATTTATTTGCTGCCATATCACTTTATTTTGCTTGAATTTGCTTATCTCCTCTTGATTCAAATTGAAAGGGAAAGTTTACTTAAGTATTTTTACTGCTACCTTGTCGGGCTCTTTGATTGTGCCCCTACCTTTCTCAACAAAGTGGTATCAGAGCATTGGTTGTTATTGATTGTTGATTTGAATGATGAAGGCAAATATGAGCGATAAACCGCTTCCTATATTCAATGCAATTCTTTTCTCATTACTTAACAAACCCAAGACATCTAATTTCAACGAAAGTTATAGCTACTTGTCATTTCACCACAATTCGATAATATATAAAGATTCTTGCAAGGCTGACTACCAATATAGAGAATAAAGTGATGTGGAGGGGTAGGAATGGAGAAAGTCACTTAAGACTGATTGTTTAAAAAGGGATAATTACATTGTATAATCGTTTATTAAAATAAAGTTTGACAAATGCGTTTTTACTTTTTTATATATAAAAAATATATATTTTGGGTAAAAAATGTATATTATTTATATATTTGACTAATTAATCAAACAACAATAATATATCAAGCATAATAATTGCCTTTCACCTTTTTTCTACCCCACCACTCTTTTACTACAAAGGGAGAAATGCTTTTTCATGAAGAAGTCGGGTGCGCGGATTTAATAGATCTAAATAGATTTATTAGGTTTGTAGGGGGTGCGCGGATTTAATAGATCTAAATAGATTTATTAGGTTTCTAGTGAATCTATTTTTATTTGTGCGTGGATATTTCTTAAATTTTGTTTCAATATCTTTTAAAGATTTACTTTTTTCGTAAGATATATTCATTAATTATTTTATCCTGTAGTAATTGCAGAGTTACAAATTTCTGTATAATAATTTATCCTATCT
>NW_025823269.1:0-1138 GCF_002878395.1 Capsicum annuum | reverse complement strand
GTGGCTTGCATCACTTTCTACTATGAACTCTTGACTATACTTAGGTAGTGTTAACAATGAGGTGCTTGACATGGCTAGTTTAAGAGCCTCAAAAGCATGATCAACCTCCTCATTCTATTGAAATGCATTCTTTCTCAGTAAGTCACTCAAGGGTTTGCATATGCTATTATAATTGCACACATACTTTCTGTAATAACCTATTAGATGTAAGAACCATCTAATTAGACGTAAGAACCATGTAAGAGCATTTAAAAAGTAAGTTTAGGCTAATCCCTCATAGATTTGATCTTGCTAGGATTAATAGACAACTCTTCCATAGTAATAACATACTAAGATACTCTTCTTGGATAGCCAAAAAACATTTAGACTTCTTAGCATACAAAGCATTGTGATGCATGACTTTGAACGCTAACTTTAAGTGACCTAGAGATCCTACAATGACCTACTATAAACCAAGATATTATCAAAAAGTACCAAAACAAACCTTTTTGAATAAGCCAGAAATACTTGGTTCATTAAAGCTTGAAAAGTGGCGGGTGCATTAGTAAGCCCGAAGGGCATCACTTTTAATTCATAATGGACCATGTGAGTCCTAAATGTTGTCTTGTAAACATCCTCAACCTTCATTCTAATCCGGTGATAGCCCAACTTTCGGTCAATCTTTGAAAAAATTACATATCCTTGGAACTCATCCAACAAGTCATCTATAATTGAAATGAGATACTTATCCTTGATTGTGATCTAATTCAATCCACTAGTTCAATCTTTCTTCTTAATTAACAAGTATGGTGAGGACAATGGGACTCATTATGTAGTATGATACCATTGCTCATTTTTTTAGCCACCCACTTCTCCAACTCTTTTTTCTGGTAATAGTTGTACATTTACGGTCTTAAACTAATAGGTAAAACATCAAGTTTCAAGGAAATAGTGTGATTCGGTGTTATCTCAAGTGGTAATGTTTTAGGTTTGGCAAACAATATGCCATATCTAGTCAACAACTACTATATAGCCTCATCGACTACCACTTTTCAAGGCCAAGTTCTCCTCTAAGTATGAACAAAATCCAAATGAACTGTCCGATAATCAAATCGACCCTTCTAACAAGTCATAAATGACCTTTGTAGCCACTGTGGGA
>NW_025823268.1:0-1600 GCF_002878395.1 Capsicum annuum | reverse complement strand
AAAAGGAAATCTATTTCTTTTACTAGTGTTTGTGACTAGCAACAACTGTGAGGAGGAGTGACGAGTACTTTTTCATTTTTAACTATAGGTTTCAAATACGACTTCTTTTAGATATGAAATTGTCTTTGATAGGAAGTGGTTTAGTGTCGGAGTTAGGATTTTCACTAAGAAGGCTCAAACGTAGGTATACAAATCAATCGAAAGAGTTTAATATCTATTATATATATATAAAAAATAATTTTAATCATTTATAAATATTATAATTTTTCATCGAATGAAATTTTGGATGAACTCCTGACCCAAAAATAGCTCGGCCTCTAGAATGGTTTACCCCCTAATAAGGAATTTTTTAACATGAATTCACATTTAGCGAGTCTCCGATGCAGATACCGAATATGTAAGTGGGAAAAAAATAGTGCTTGGGACTGAAGTTTAGATTTTGAAAGATTCGTTTGGTGAGAGAGAAAAAAGCAAAAGTAATAAATCACGCCAACACATAAGTCCTCTCTGAATGTGTAATACAGAAATGTCTCACTGTTTTCTCTCCAACACTTCTCTTTTCCCTCTCTTTGCTTTTTCTTTTGTCTGAGAGTACTTAATTAAACCTTTGTCTTTTTTTCTCTTTTCTTGGTTTTGGAGTTCCCTTTTGTTTTTCCCTTTTGAGTCTACCCTTTTGTTTGGCACCTCATTTTGAGTTCCACCATTCCACATTTTCTTTTTCTTTTTTTATATAGGAAAAAGGCATCATTTTTATTTTAAACTATATCCGAAAAATTAAAGTCATATTTAAACTATACTAGTGATCTATTACACACCTAAACTATAAAAAAGTGAAACCATTTACACCCTGTCAGGCTACCAGCACTTGCATGTGGTGTAGTGTTTTACACGCGCTGCCACGCCAGCACCACGTCAATCTAAAGTATCACTTTTTTATAGTTAAGGTGTGTAATAGGTCACTTATATAGTTTAGGTGTGGATTCGACTTTTCAATTATAGTTTGGGATGGAAACGATGACTTTTCCCTTAATGTTTTTAGCCGTTTACTTTTGTTATTTAATAGGCTGGACGCGCCTAAAATAAGTGTAAAACACGCGCCTTAGAATGGGGGTTGCGGGGAGGTAATAATATCATTTTTTTTATAGTTAAGGTGTTTAATAGGTCACTAGTATAATTTATATGTGACTTAAATTTTTCGAGTATAATTTAGGATGAAAACGATGTTTTTTTTCCTTTTATATATTACCATGTTCTCATGACACTTGTGAGTTGTTATGTTACACTTGTACCAACAATTTGTTACAAAGTATGGGAGAAGAATGACAAGCAATGAAGCCAATCGAATACGTATACCATATTCACAGGGCTCACCCTGAGGGGTGTGATATAGAAATAATTAAAGATGTAATATATATATATATATATATATATATATATATATATATATATATATATATAATAAGTATCATATTAAAAAAGAGGTCAACAGTTTAGTGCAAAAATGCATAGAATAAAATTATGTACAATATATCCTTATAATTCGATCCTTCCATAAATCTCCTTGACAGTGTGATTTTAGCTCATCGGACTGATGCCACTT
>NW_025823267.1:0-1200 GCF_002878395.1 Capsicum annuum | reverse complement strand
CTGCACACCAAGTTATCAAATATGCAGCAAGGAATTTAAGTATAAAACTCTCTCTCTCTCAAGAACTCTCGATGTTAACAAGTACCATGCCATAGGCTTGTCCCTATTTTCAATCGCCACTACCATAAATGCACTTGGTTGGAGATCTCAAAGTGCTTTTTGAGCTTGTAATATAGGTTCGAGGTAGGGTAGGATATTATTTGGGAACAAAGTGACTATGCCCTCTTTGAATGTCTACATTATACTTTTTCATCCAACTTTTGATCATGGGACACTTCTTTTATTTTCACTCCTTAAACATGTACCTAATTTTGTTACATTGATTCACCCATCTTTTGGAAAACATCTTCTTTTCACCTCTTTGCCTGGTACATTTTATGTTTTTCTTTCCTTTCCTGGGTCCCTTCTTTTTCCTATTTATTTGTTCTCTGAATTTAGCTCTTAGGCACTAACTTATATTTTCGTGGACCAAAGTTACCTCTTCCAATCCTAACCATTCCCAACTTAGGCTTTTAGGCTTGATTTGTATTTTAAAATCCAAGGAGGATAGGGTTCAAAAGAGGGATAAGAATTAAAAAGCTCACAGCTTACAATGTGTTTGTTAAAGAAAGGTATAAAGGCTCAAAGTGGGTGACTGGGGATAACATCTATGCAAGGGTAGGCTTTTTAGGTTAAAGTGGACTTCCAAAGTCACAAAGATGGACTAAGATTATCTCCCCAACCAAGTATAATCAAAATTAGCTTTGAGAGACTAATGGGTCAAGTTCTAGATGGTACAAAGTATACATGAGATTTAGACAAATAAGCTCACCACACATAGTATGAAAATTCACCAAGGAGGCTTAATTGCCCCTCCCACTAGAGACAAAAAATAAAGTATCTACCAATTTTCACAATTAAAAAATTTGGATTCACAAAAAGAGAAAAAGAATTGTTACAATGTCGCTCACATCCATGCCCTTGTTTTTTGAAAAAAATTTGGATAGAAGGGAGTTTTCGCTTTGTATTTGAACCATGCATAATTTGCGAACCATGGCAACAACCCAAGTCTTGGTCTCACACTTTTTGGCCTCATATGGGCAAACCAACCATATGGTTACTCAAACTTTGCCAATGGTATGCGTGTAATCCCAAATCCACAATGCCACAGGTATTCAAACTTCCCTTGTATTTGCGATTTCAATGCTACGGGTACTCATA
>NW_025823266.1:0-1477 GCF_002878395.1 Capsicum annuum | reverse complement strand
TTTTTTTCTAGTTTTCCTACTAGCTTTGTAAGACTCCCTTTTAAAGGGCTCCTTCCTAGGTTTGGATTTTCTATGAGACTTTTAGGATTTTTTCCTATGTTTTTTACTAAAAGGAGAGGATAGATTCGTGAAATTGAAATCTTGGCAGAAGGTTCCTAGCCCATATTTGGAAGTGCTATACTTCTTAAGTTGTTTCTTAAGCTTAAGGTCGGTGCAGAGGTCTATCCCTATGGTGGTAATGAAGCTTATTATATCCCCATAAGTAAAAATTCCATAAGGGATTTTTCCCTCGAATCTATCATTGATTTTGGTCCTAACCTTATCTGCGAACAGAGGAGGGAGACCACTAATAAAATGTTCTTTCCAGAAGTCATTGTTACAGTCAGGTCGAATCATGATTTTGACCAAAAAGGTGTCCTTATACCATCTAAAGTACGCAAAATCTTTGCAAGTGAGAAATCTTTGCAGGTGAGATTGTTAAGGATTTCTAAACTCCTATCCTGAAATAATTTGGGTTCTCCAATAAAATATCTAGCTATATGATATAGGAGGGTAGCACAGGCGTCTTCTTTCACGACCTGCTCAAGACTCTCTTGTCCGTTTTCACTTTTGACAACGACTGTTTCTATAGCCATGGCCTTATAGATAAGGCTCTTAACTCATCTGTGAAGTAGTTGTCCCACCAGTGTTTTATCATACCAGTGAATCCTGCTACAACCATTGTGGCTGCCTCTTTGTCGGATGCTCCTCTAATTTTATAAGCTATGATGGTAACGCCCATTTCATGGAGTTTGTTAGAGATTTGGTGTTTAGCCAAACCGTCAACATTCCATTCAGTTATTCCTCTACCATCATGGTTGGAAGTGGAGAGGTAAGGGTTTTCTTCAAACTGGGTGTCTAGAGGAGAGGGTCGTTTTTAATAATTTTTCTTAGTAGAAAAGCGTTCATTGGTGAGTTTGGAAAGAGAGTTCTTTTGGTTGCTGGTCTCGCCTTTCTTTTTTTTAGAGATTTTGAATTTGGAGAGCTTCTCATTGATTTGCTCTAAAAATTTTCCCGAAACCTTAAAGTCATCGCTGAGATTAGGGAATTTTTCCTTTTGGAACTCAGGGATTCTAAAGATAGGGTTGGTAATGAGGCTAGGGCCTGGAATGCTTTTCTCAGGAGTGGGTGAGCTAAAAGAAAGCATTGAGCTCTTAGTATCTCCTATTTACTGGGAGATAGTATGAAGGACCTGATTAGTATAGTTGTTTTGTTCAACTATCCTATCTAGGTCTCTGTTGATGGGGGCTGATAGGGGTCTATCATGCTTCTTCTTGAAGGGTAAAGCATTGAGGATTTCATTAGAATGAGGAATTTTTATTCCTTCAAGGGGAGGAGTAACGGATTCAATTACTTTGTTACTCTGCGTATTCCATTTGTTAATGATAACGTGAAGGGATTCATTTTGGTTTTCCATTCTTCCAGTGAATTCAAACCA
>NW_025823265.1:0-1063 GCF_002878395.1 Capsicum annuum | reverse complement strand
AACTCTAACTTCATGATAGGTAGGTGGTTGCATTCCTAGGCCATACTTGATGAATCATTTGCTAACTTCATAGAGGCTGTAGGACAGTATGGCCTAGGAATGCAACCACCTACCTATCATGAAGTTAGAGTTGCTCAGCTAAGAAAGTAGATGAACTTGTTAAGAAGCATAAATGAGTTAGAGTTACTCAGCTAAAGAAAGTAGATGAACTTGTCGAGAAGCATAAAGCTCAGTGGCAAAAGTACGGTTGTTCCATTATGATGGACAAATGGACAGCACGAAATGGAAAAATGATCATTAATGTTTTGGTGAATTGTCCGATAGGTAGTATCTTTCTTAGTTCTATTGATGCTAGCGATGAGTCTACCACTGGCACTAAAATGTATAACTTGTTTGAGAAGACAACTGAGGAAATTGGACCGAAAAATGTTGTTCAAGTTGTCACTGATAATGCCAGTGAAAATGTGAAAGCAGGGGAGCTTATGAGGGTTCTGTACCCATATATCTACTAGACTCTGTGTGCTTCCCATTACAGCAATTGATATTTGAGGACATATTCAAGATTAACCCATATGCTTCAAGTAATACTTAATACTTAACAGCTCTTCTCATTTTAAATTAACACTGAAGTCTAAATACTTATTAAGCTAATAATTATTGTAATACGTCTTATATAGCTTTAAAGAAGGCCACCAAGGTAGTTTCTTACATAAGTCAAAGGTCGTCGTTGAATTTGATGAGAAAATTCACCAATGAAAGAAATTTGGTGAAACCGGCTAAGACAAGATTTGCAACGGCCTTTTTGACTTTGGAGGCTATATGTACAAACAAAGGAAGAACTTCAGAAGCTTGATCATCTCTATTGAACGGACTTTTAGTAAATTTGCAAAGAAAGTTTTGGGGAAAGAAGTTTCCACTATTCTTTATTCTACATACGATGCTGTCAAAAGCTCTCAACGTTTGTAGTCCTTTGATCTCATTGCTTCCCTTGGTGGATGAAAAAAAAAACCCAACAAGCTATATGCTTAAAGCAATGGATAGGTTACGGGAGACAATTCAACGG
>NW_025823264.1:0-3093 GCF_002878395.1 Capsicum annuum | reverse complement strand
AGAGAGAGAGAGAGAAAGATAGAATATCAAGAACTTCATATTTTAAATGAAAAGTTTTTTACGCAAATGGATGATTTGAATGGGTTGATTTGTAATTTTGGAAAAGAATGACAAGTTTTGAAATTGCTAATTTGGTTCGAATTGATCTTAATTAATTTTAAATCATTTAAATTTTTTAAATGATATAGTTTTTAAAACATTGAGTTGATGAGAACTTATTTTAATTCAGAGTGATCGATCGACGACTCGGGTCAGGATGAACGCAATACCAATGCTATGCGATTGTAAAGACTTGATTGGATTTGTAGTTGACCCTGTGAGCTCATTCATTCATCCCTAGTTCTACCTAAATCAACTTAGGTACTATCGCTATCCTAATATTGAGTTGATGAGAACTCATTTCAACTCAGAGTGATAGATCAATGACTCAAGTCGGGATGAACGCAATACCAATGCCATGAGATTGCAAAGAATCGATTGGATTTGTAGTTGACCCTGTGAGCTCATTAATTTATCCCTAGTTACACCTAAATCAACTTAGGTACTATCACTATCCTAACATTGAGTTGATGAGAACTCATTTCAACTCAGAGGATGAACATAATACCAATACCATGCAATTGCAAAAACTCGATTGGATTTGTAGTTGATCCTGTAAGCTCATTACTTAGTTCCAACTAAATCAACTTAGGTACTATTATTATTCTAAAATTGAGTTGATGAGAACTCGTTTCAACTCAGAGTGATCGATCGACGACTCAGGTCAAGATGAATGCAATACCAACGCTATGCAATTGCAAAGACTCGATTGGATTTATAGTTAACCCGATGAACTCATTCATTCATTTCTAGTTCCACCTAAATTAACTTAGGTACTATCACTATCCTAACATTGAGTTGATGAGAAATCATTTCAACTCAGAGTGATCGATTGATGACTCGGGTTGGGATGAATGCAATACCAATACCATGCAATTGCAAAGACTCAATTGGATTTGTAATTGACCCTGTGAGCTTATTCATTCATCCTTAGTTCCACCTAAATTAATTGCAATAAAATCGGTTGCAACAAATGACTGAGCTGTTGAAAATTTTCAAACAGATATTTATATTTGTTGTAACAGATGACATATCTGATTTAATTATCAAATAGACACTTGCATCTGTTGTGACAAATGACTGAACTGTTGAAAATTTTCAAACAAATATTTATATTTGTTGTAATAGATGACATATCTGATTTAATTATCAAATAGACATTTACATCTTTTGTGACAGATGACTGAGCAGTTGGAAATTTTTAAACAGATAGTTATATTTGTTGTAACAGATGACATATCCGATTTAATTATCAAATAGACATTTGCATCTGTTATGACAGATGACTGAGCTATTGAAAATTTTTGAACAGATATTTATATCTGTTGTAACAGATGACATATCTGATTTAATTAATTATCAAATGAAAATTTTCATCTATAGTCACAGATGGCTGAGCTGTTGGGATTTTTAAACAAATATTGATAGCTGTTGTAACAGATGACTGAGCTATTCGGATTTCTAAACAGATATTTATATATGTTGCAACAGATGACATATCTGTTTGAAAATCTTTTTTTCTTTTTTAATTTTAAAGAAAACTTCTGTCCGAGTAGATAATATCAGGTACTACTTACTACTAAAGGAGGTAAAAAATATTTCTTGAATATCTCAAAAGTGAGTTCATTGAGCAGTCTTGTCTTGTCTTTTCAATGTCACTAGTCTTAGTCTTCCTCGTGCCCCTCAAATTATTAATGAAATTAGTGAATATTAATTAATAAATATTGAAAACCCCTACGTCTACATACACAATACATCTATAGAAATTATCTCATCTCTCTTCCTTCAGCTGCAGTTTATTTTATTCAACTCTCATCTTTTTCTTTCTGTGCTCTTTAGGGTCACAACCTTTTTTTTCTCTCTTTTATCTTCTCTTATCATAAAGATCCTTTCAGATCTAAATCGATCCATATCTTTCCTGAACTAAAATTGTTGTTTTGATCCCTATTTTGACATTAAGGTATGGTTTATTATTGCTCTTTCATTCTCATCTTCTTCTTTGCAAGTTATTTATATTTATTTTTTAATTAATTACTATTTACCCATATCATATTTATTAAAAAAATTTAAAGGAACTTTTAAGTGTTGAATAAATAAACCGAGAATTTTTATTACAATATGTGAAAAAAGTCATCTGTTGGGAGAAGTTTAAAAGCCTTGTTGACAGTATCATTTTTTTTTATGTATTTTGTTTGTTTTATTATTGTTGATGCAGTTATTGATATTGTTGGTGGGGTTGGCATTGTTGGAACTTGTGGTGTGGTGTTGTTGATGGTTCTGGAACAAAGGATGTTGCTTCTTTGTTGTTGATGATGTTGTTAGAACAAATGTTGTTGTTTCTTTGTTGTTAATGGTTTTTATTTGTAGTTTATGTTGTTGTTGATGTTGCAACAGATGAAGAAACTGTTAGAATAAATCAAACCACCAGAAAGGTTGGTTTTGATGTATTCCATTAGACTCCATATTTGTTGCAAAGAACTCCACAACTATTGCGACAGACTCCACATCTATTGCAATAGACTCCACATCTGTTGCAATAGACTCCACATCTGATGCAACGAATTCTACATCTATTGCAACTGATGGATAATGTTCTTTCTGTGCAATTAATTTTTTCTCTTTTTTATAGATATAAGGAACTAATAGTTGGTCAACTTTTGCAAGACCATCACAAGGGCTGCAGTAAAGATGGGTTTGGAGGAATAAGTTGGATGCAGATGGAACCACTTTGTCACAACCAGAACTAGGGCCCTGGCCGTGACGGACATCCCGAACCATGATGGCCCGGGAGCCCTTCTAACTTGTAATCTTATACACCATTCATATATAAATAGGAAGTGCATAAATAAAATCTTCTATGAAAATATGGTCATAATCTAAATTTAGTTTAACAATGAGGAATAAAATCCAATATCAACTTAACATAGTCTGAAAAATCGTATGCAAAATCTCTATTGCATGATCAAATAACAACTATCTGAAAATTGGGAGAAG
>NW_025823263.1:0-1560 GCF_002878395.1 Capsicum annuum | reverse complement strand
AATTAGGGGGATAATGACTAATCTCTGAGGTTCAGTTGAAATGCCACTAGATTTTCCA
Source organism: Capsicum annuum (assembly GCF_002878395.1). NCBI lineage: Eukaryota > Viridiplantae > Streptophyta > Magnoliopsida > Solanales > Solanaceae > Capsicum > Capsicum annuum. Next base: position 1,502 of record NW_025823263.1, on the reverse strand, counting down.
AAGCCACTATCCAAAGATAACTTTATTTCTCCCACCTACACTATGTCATCTCCTATATCAACGACCTCACCCATGACTGATTGTGGGGTACAAGTGTCTTCAAGTCGGTATTTATTTGCACTACTGAAAGCACTTAATGGGTTGACAACCATGGGAAGGGAGAAGGAAATGAAGGGACGAATTTCTAAGCATAAGGAGGGGTCATCTAAGTCATTCAAAGCTAAAGAAGAAGACAAGGATAGAATTGAGTACTTGAACTTTCCATTACATGACGGGTCAGGAAACCCTCATTTCCATTTGGGGGATACCTTGACGAACTAGCAGTTATAGGACAAAGCGATGGTCTTAAGAAGAAGATCTTCGTCAGCTCACTTACTAGTCCTGCGTTGATATGGTACGCCGAAAAAGATTGTAGCAAGTGGATCTCTTGGGAAGATTTGGCAATTGACTTTATTAGGAAATTCGACAACAAGCTTAAGAGAAAGCCCATAGCAGAGACTGATTTTGTTGAGTCACAGTACAGAGACAAAGGAAAGATGATCATCAATAGGACATCAAAACCTACAAAGTTTGAAGTAATCATACCCCAACCTCAACTAATATGGTACCAAGCTCTAGAAATTGTGCCATCATCCAATTACATCCAAGTCTATTATCCGTAATCCTTCACAAAACCTCCTCCACAAACTATTGATACCAACCTCCATTTATTGCTCCAACATCAAACTACCTTCCAATGTCCCACCAACAAATCAACAATCCACCAAACATCAACATGAGCTCCAGAAAAATCCACCAAAATAATACACTCCTTTGGGAGAATCCATAGAACAGTTGTATGAATGACTCAAGGAGGCAGGCGACATCACGCCCATTGCTGCCGTACCTTTTGATCCTAAGTCTCAATGCTATCATCCTGACCAAATTTTCACCTATCACTCTGGGATGAGAGGACATCCTACTAAGGCGTGCTTTGTTTTGAAGAACATGATCCAAAAGTTGATCGACACCAAAATGATAAACGTGATGGGGACAACTTCTGAAGCTGATTGATTTCTCAAGATTGACTGGCACTTGTTGACATTGGTGTATAAGATCATATTGATTCTCTACTCTAAACTTTCGAACATTCAAAATTCCTTTAAATTTCACAATTTGCAGTTTTTTTTATGTTTTCCTCCTTATATAATATGAACTACGATCGACCTGATTCCCCTGTGGATACGTAGGAACTCATTTAATGAGTTCGGTCTCACCGTTATAAAACTTTATTTTCCCCTGCTTTGACATTTTTCTATACGGAGTTGGATGAATCAATAATATGATGTGAATCAACAAATCTGATGTTCAACAAAAGTCGACCTTACTCATTTCTTATTTTTCTTTCCTTCTTTACAACCACAATCGCAAATTCGACATCACGTTCTATCACTCTCCTACTTCGTGCGTTAGGATCTCAAATCTGTATGCCTAGAACTCTTATTAAGGCTTAGCCTTCCTCC
>NW_025823262.1:0-1337 GCF_002878395.1 Capsicum annuum | reverse complement strand
TGGGGGAATCAACTCTACATCTACCTCCTTAGTTTTCTTTGGAGGTTATTCATTCATCTTCTTACCACTCCTCAAAGTGATTGCCATTACTTATTTTGGATTTTCAGTTTCACTTGGTAAACCACCCAAAGGCATAGTATTCTGCACTGCTACTATCTGACCTATCTGTAACTCTAAGATCCTTCTAGCCACTTGCTAGCTCTTCATCTAAGTTAGCTAGCCCTTTATATTAGCTGCCAATTTTTCTTGAGGAGCTAAAATTTATTTTAGCATCTCTTCCATATTACTAGTAGCTTGATTCCCTTTAACCTAATTCTGCTGAAACTGCTGTTATTGGGTATTTCATGGTTGATTTGATGGATAAGTCTACCAATTTAAATTTTAGGCATTCCCATAATTTAGTCGTTGCACGTGGTTGAACATTTCCTATGAAGGAAACACATATATCTATATAATGGCCTTTATTTGGAAGCACAGCTGCAAGCAAATGCTGAAAACAATGCTGAATTGCATTCATTGTTACTACAGTTTGTGTAGACCCCAACTTCATATTGCTGGACTGAGTATTTAATTTATTTTACAATGTAGAAATATGGGTAGATATAACAGTAAAATGGTCCACCTCCAACACATCTGCAACCTTCTTTGTAGTATTTCTTGAGTGAAAATGTCATTCAGGATTCCATTATGCAATTCGGTTCAACAAGGTATAAAACTCATCATATGTCAACTCCAAAGCTTGACCACCTGCAGATGAATCTAGTAAAATTTTTGTATTATGATTTACTGCCTCAACAAAAGTGTGAGCTAGTACCTCATTAGACTACTGGTAATGTGGATAGCCCCGAAGAAGAGCCTTGAACATCTCCCATGCATAATATAAGTTCATATTTGGCTTCTATTTAAAGCATACAATCTCACTGCACAGTCTCACAATCTTTCTAGAAGGAAAGAATCGAATAAGGAATTTTCAATCTAAGTCATCCGATGTTATGATTGAACTTGCCAGCTCTGCATTCAACCACTTCTTTACTTGACCTAATAGTGAAAGGGGGAATAGTGTCAGCTTAACATAATCAGTTAACATACCCATAGGGATGAATGTGTCACTAATCTTAAGGAATTTCTATAGATGGACTTATGGATATACATGTTAAAGCCTCGTAAATATTCCACTATTGATCAAAATCTACACCATGTTCTGTTTTATCACAAAATTACTTCCAGCAGCTGGTTTCTAAAAATGGGAGGTCAAATTTGATGGAACTGGGATTGACACTACTCAAACTGTCTTTCAGGTTGGTTGATCTTCATCCATTAGAGCAGGATTGTCTTGT
>NW_025823261.1:0-2287 GCF_002878395.1 Capsicum annuum | reverse complement strand
CCAAGTGTAAGAACACCAAAGAAATCTAAAAGTAAAACTAAAATAAATTGTTGCCAAATTACAAGTCCTCGGCAACGACGCCAAAAACTTGACAGCGTACATACAAGTGTACGTGGTCAACTAAGTAGTAAAACGGCCTTCAAGAATCTAAGAACTAATCCCATCGGGACTTGATTTAACAACGATTCTATTCTACTTCACCATTTAGATTTAATTGATGCAAGCGTAACCAAAATATAGTTTTGAATATTGTAAATTGCAAGTAAAGTGAACAATGAGTAAAGTAAAGATCTTTAGACAATCAATAGGAGAAAACACAGGGTTAAAGTACTTCGAACCATCATACATTTTATTAAACCTCATTCGTTAATTCATTTATTTTAGTTGTTGATTCGTAGGGTTAATTGCATGATCATGGTCTCCCGACCTCTAACTATTTACCTAATTTGGATGTTACAACTACATCATTGAGCGGAAATTTAATAATCCAATTAATTTCTTTAAGCTATCATCCTACGTGTGAATCAGGTAAGGCTTCTAGGTACATCCCTATCCTACATGCTAATTTGAATTCCTTATTTTATAAATGAATACAAACCATACTTTATTTATTTCGATGTTCTATCTCCCTATTCCCTCTCCCAAAATCACAAGATTGACAATAGATGTAATCCAAGGGTTATCAATCTTCAAATAGTTAAATCAAGAATAAACAAACAACCAAATATAATAAGCAAAATAAATGAAATTAATTCAAAACAATAACTTTTATTCTCGGCTTTAACCCCGCAAAGGGGTTTTTTTAGCCACTCATAGTAATAATCATGGTTCAAAAGGTTGAATACAAGATATAATCTAAAAAAAAGCTAAAGAAATAATGTAAAACCTAAAAGATGAAGTTGTAGCAGCCCCTCAATGCTCCAAGATGTTTAAGAATGATTAAAAACATGTATAAAGATGTATTTATAGCAAAAAGGTAAGCCAAAGCTGTATTGGACAAGGATTTAGCATGCAATTCAGCCCTGGAATATTGCAGACGGTGCGGGCACCGTTCCACCAAAGTATAGGGCACGCCGCTGGCTTTATTGAACCGATATGGAGGGGGCATCATAGACATTATTGCACAGGAGTGAAGCCCGCATCGCGGGCTTATCACATGCAGCCTCTGGAATTATTTTTCAAAATTTTTATAAGGCATAGAGGCACTAAAATGGATGATGCGACACAGGCCAATCGCGTGCACACACTGGTAGTTGTTTCCATGATTTTGGTTAAGTGTTGATCGTCCCATCTTTTGACCCTTGTATTGTGGTGTATTTCCCATAGATTTTTAGCCTTTCTATCATCATTAGATCACTGTATTCAACTTACAAAGATTCCTACATAATCACACCATAAATTAGAGATCCTAGCAACACAATATCCTCAACAATGAATAAAAATCAAAAGTTAAGACAATGCTAGTTCACATTAATCTTCAGCTATCGTTCTGACTTTAGACTTGAATCACTTGAAACTTATACCTTAAAATAAAGTTGTTACACATATAATTACATACACAAACCATTTGGAATACTTTAAACACAGTAGAATCCAACGAAACCAACTAGACACACACCTAGCTCAAGCTAGTAAACTAGTTTTCTCGGTTGAACTCTAAATGACTCAATTAAGCACAAACTTGTTTTGAAAACACATTGAACATTGTAAGTACATACTTGGACACTTAGATTCATATTTATATCTTTATCAACACGTGAATCATATGAATCATCCTCAAAACAAGGCTAAAAAGGCTAGAATGCATAAATATACCCAACATCATACGGTCAGTTGCATCATGGTTTATGTGGTAGGGGGAGGAACCATTGTTTCAATTAGGGTCAACCTGGACATGTGTGGAGAAATTGTCCCGTAGGTGTGGTTGTTTTCGGGCCTAATGAGGTCACTGTCTCTACTTTATTAACTCAAGTACCAAAGGGTGCTACTCCTGGTACCAGAACTGGCGAAAATCATCTCTATTCTATCACTACCTATCAGGAATATGAGGTATCTCCCAACACTATCACTTGTACGTTAAAGATCTTCTTACGTAATATGTATTGTTTACTTGATCTGCATCCACTCTCTTTTATGTTACCCCATAAGGGGTTATTTATTTAGCTTTGGTCCTGAGTGTATTTTTGGTCCTTTTTTTATGTCTACCCTGGTGGGTGATTTCGTTATGTTTAGAAAGGTCTATATGGGTCGTGTCGCGACACTAAATTAGGCGCTGCTTGGGAGGCAA
>NW_025823260.1:0-1488 GCF_002878395.1 Capsicum annuum | reverse complement strand
CATTATTTTGGTTTGAATTTTATTTGATTTGTTTTGTTTTGTTTTTTTTGTGTGTTTATGTGGTTTGTACATTTTATAGTGTCCAAATTAGCCGATACATTCCACCGAGCGATCGTGGTCGAACCGCAAGATCAAGGGGTGCCTAACACCTTTCCCTCGGTCAACAGAATTCCTTAGCCAAAATCTCTGTTCGTAAACAAGTCTTAAAGAGTCAAAATCATTTTGAAAAGGATTTCGAAAGGTGACTTGGCACACCGAATTATGCCAAGTGGAGACTCTAAGTTTTGAATATAAAAAGTCCTTTTCAAAACAAATCTCCATTTTGTCACTTAATAATGAAAACCCTTTCAAACTTAAAATCGAATATTTTTTGTTAAAAAAGGGGTGTGACACCCGTTTAATCTTATAACCTTATATTAGTAAACAACCTTATAAACGTATAACCTTAATCTCTACCAAATATCTCATATCGTAGAATGTAGATCATTGTAAAGTACCAATGCATGCAACAACATCAACATGAGCTATTAGGCCTTTGTCAAGTTTGCCAACAGATTTAGTTGTTCATTTTACTGTTTGTTTTTTACATTTGTGCTGTAGAATATTTGCTGTCTTCTATTCACAACGATCCTACATCTATTAATTTCAAGTCATCTTCAACTTTTCGTCGTGTATTGAGTTCTCTAATAATCACTAAACAGATATGATTTTGATTTGATAGAAGAAAGGTTTGTGTAAGGTTTATTCTGTTAAACATGTTAAATATGTAAATATGTTGGAACGTATGGGCTATGACAAATGAAACTCAAAAATAGTATTATGTAATTTTGGAAGTGCTTTCGCTTCAGCATTATAGGACATCTAATTGTTAGACTAGAGAATAATCAAGTTTTTTCATCTTGGAATGTGTTTCTCTTTTGAACTGTGGAACTGTGTGCTAGCTGGATCATATATATGTTAGACCTATATAAATGTGAAGCTGCAGTTTTCTCTTTTGGCAATTTCAATTGTTCTTTAAATTTATCATCTCACATTTGGATGTTTGTATTTCTTTCTAACCATGATTGGTTCTGGATAACTTATATGTGGTTTACGTAGATTGCGGAATAGTCCTTTTTATGTTGTCATTTAAGTGATAATTTATATTTTTTGTTCTCTTTTTATTGGTGTCCAAAATGAAGAAAGATATGAAGAAAATGATGACGATATTGACCTTACTTGAGAAGATTTTTGGATTGTGGACGAGTTCTCTAATATCAATAATTTTGTGTTGAAATTTTTAAAACTTATCGTGACTTGAACTTGCTACAGTGTAAAAACTTAACTAATCATTTTGGACTTGATTACATTTTACTTTTGGGTTTAAATTACTAGCTTGTTGCATATTTTGAATTATGAGATTATTAATGAATGATTTTGTTTTGTGATGTGTATATATTGTGTTATAAATTATAACACAATATATACACATCACAAAACAAAATCATT
>NW_025823259.1:0-2530 GCF_002878395.1 Capsicum annuum | reverse complement strand
ATGTTTAATATATATAATAAATTGTACACGACCAGACATAGCATGCGTTATTAGCAAGTTGAGTCGGTATACGGGTAATCCTAATAAAATTCATTGAATGGAAATGAAAAGAGTTTTGGGGTATCTTAAATACACTCAAGACTACACTTTGCATTATAATAAATATCCTGCGGTGCTTGAAGGATATAGTGATGCAAATTGGATCACCGGATCGAACGAAGTAAAATCCATGAGTGGATATGTACTTACTATCGGTGGAGGAGCGGTCTCTTGGAAATCATCCAAACAGACTTGTATTGCTCACTCTACAATAGAATCTAAATTTATCGCATTAGATAACGATGGTGAAGAAGCAGAATGGCTCCGAAATTTCTTGAAAGATATTCCTTATTGGCCTAAACCACTGGCACCAGTATATATACATTGTGATAGCCAAGCAGCGATAGGTAGGGCAGGGAGCATGATGTACAATAATAAATCTCATCACATAAGACGGAGACATATACCGTTAGAGAACTTCTCTCTAGTCGAATTATCACTATTGAATATGTGAAGTCAAAGGATAATATGTCGGATCCACTTACAAAGGCCTATCTAGAGAAGGAGTTGAGAGAACAGCCAAGGGAAAGGGTTTAAGGCCTAGGACAAGTCAACATGTCGGTAACTCTACCTAGCAGACTGGAGATCCCAAGAGCTAGGTTCAAGGAGATCAAACAAAGTTGTGTCTGACAGTTTCAACATTGTCAAAATACCAACCCATTCTCATAATGTAGACAATCTTTAGTAAACAAAGATAAGACTTAAGGTGAAAAGTCTTTTAATGATTATCTAAATTTGGCAGATTTGACCAAATAGTTTAATCTATAAAATTAAATGTTTAGAAATTACCTATGTGAGGGCTAAGTGAAAGCCTCTTCAAGGAGAATGTTAGTAAAGGCCTATTCTTTAAGATCTCATGAAACCGAGACGTGTTCATGGGTAAAAAAAATAAAAACATGAGAACCATAAATGGTAAAAGGCTGATTGTGTGACATGTGTTGTCTAGGTGTATATTAAAGCTCCACGGTTCAAAGTTATAAAATCTACCGATTGACTGAGTGCATCTAATGCATGTTCACTACGGAAAGTTCAAAGGAAAACTCACTTATCCTGATACAATCAGTCTTTACTTGATGATCATATATTTTTCGTAAGGTTTTACAAAGAATAGTCATTCCCCATTCATGTAGGGGATTGTTGGGTTCAATTGGTGTGAATGGAAAATGGAGGGACACAACCTTTTATGAAAAGACATATTATTTTGGAAAAAGAGTGACTGTTCAGATAGTTGTGTCTGTTCAGAAAAAGACACTATGTTTCGAATGAACAGACATGACTCTTTTAAAGGATACACCTTTTTGGATGAATCATTTTCACCTTTCGAAAGGGGCACTTGATGGCTATATAAACCTGCATTTATCCACAGGTTTTGGAATGAAAAATTTTCTGACTATACAAACTCTTCTTGTCTTCAAAATATTTCGTGTGATCAATCAAATCGTTGAGTGAGTTTGAAGAGATTCCAATTGTTTGAGGTACCGCTACAGTTGGTTTGTTTGGTCATTTTATCCTGGAATAAAAATTCTGCAACCTCAGGTACTTAAGGGGAATTATTTCTTTAAGGACACTCCGTGAATTTGGAGGACTTGGCCTTTTTTGTTTTATCTTAATTTTTTGAAAAATAAAACACACTTCTTTGAAAGATTACTTTGATCTTGTGTTGAGGGTGTTGTTGTACTTCATAGTGTTCTTATTTTAAACTTAAACTAGTGTTGAAGTTCTTCTGTCAAATTACAGATTTTATGTACCCAAAAATATTGAAAAATAACACACACACCCCAAAATCTCTTCCTTGAACTAAGTTCCACTTGGTTATTACCACGATTCATGGGTCACCGAAATTTACTGTGTGTCATCCACAACGTTTGAGTATTTTTATGGCAATCAAAAATCACAACTAGTTTCTCGATCCTCGTACCCCATCATGCCTTTAACAACTTGAGTCACCAAGGATATTGACTCCTCTTTGCCTCTTGAAGGTCACCCTCCAAACCCTAACCTCCAATCTTGTTTCAATAAACTTTTTGGAGTGTTTGAGTCTTGTAAAATTGGGCTTAGGAGGCTACAATGTCTTATATAGTGAAGGGACTTAGGGATTTAGGCAAGAAAAATGATCACAAGACCCTTAGTTAAAAGCTCAAAAGTGACCCCGTTCAGGGGAACGACTCCCCCATACGACTCCTTAAGCAATCATACCCTAAGGGATGAGTGGTACCCTAACTCGTACCCTAGGCTCCTCCTAAGCCTTCTACACTGTTTAGGGTACGAGTTGACACCCTTGAGTCGTATCCAAAAGGTATGACTCATGCCCTAACCGTATGCACCACTCATATACAAAACCGTCCACTCCATGGTTCAAATCAAAGCTCTATACGACTCACTTGGTACTACTCGTATACTTAGGATACGATTGAGGGGAGGGTCACTCGTA
>NW_025823258.1:0-1238 GCF_002878395.1 Capsicum annuum | reverse complement strand
ACTTTTGATTTTGAATTTGAATTTGGGTATAAATGATGATTGTATGAAAGATGATTCTAGGCCCGACCGACCTTGGATTTGAATACAATTTAGTGTCTCGTCTCCTTTTGATTTTGAATTTGGGTGTAAACGATGATTGTATGATAGATGATTCTAGGCCCGACCAACCTTGAATTTTAATACAATTTAACGTCTCGTCTCCTTTTGATTTTGAATTTGAATTTGGGTGTAAATGATGATTAAATGATAGATGATTCTAGGCCCGACTGGTTTTGGATTAGAACACAATTTAGTGTCTAGTCTCCTTTTGATTTTTAATTTGAATTTCGGTGTAAATGATGATTGAATAGTAGATGATTCTAGGCCCGACCGATCTTTGATTTTAATACAAATTAGTTTATTTTCTCCTTTTGATTTTGAAGTTGAATTTGGGTGTAAAAGATGATTGTATGATAGATGATTCTAAGCCCGAACGACCTTGGATTTTAATAAAATTTAGTGTCTCGTCTACTTTTCATTTTGAATTTGTATTTGGGTGTAAATGATGATTGTATGATAGATGATCCTACGCCCGACCGACCTTGGATTTAAATACAAGTCAGTGTCTCGTCTCCTTTAGATTTTGAATTTGAATTTGGGTGTAAATGATGATTGAATCATAGATGATTCTAGGCCCGACTAATTTTGGATTAGAACACAATTTAGTGTCTAGTCTCCTTTTGATTTTTAATTTGAATTTCGGTGTAAATGATGATTTAATATTAGATGATTCTAGGCCCGACCGATCTTTGATTTTAATACAAATTAATTTCTTTTCTCCTTTTGATTTTGAAATTGAATATGGGTGTAAATGATGATTGTATGATAGATGATTCTAAGCCCGACCGACCTTTGATTTGAATAGAATTCAGTGTCTCGTCTCGTTTAGATTTTGAATTGGAATTTGGGTGTTAATGATGATTGTATGATAGATGATCCTAGGCCCGACCGACCTTGGATTTGAATACAAGGTAGCGTCTCGTCTCCTTTAGATTTTTAATTTGAATTTGGGTGTAAATGATGATTGTATGATAGATGATTCTAGGCCCGACCGAACTTGCATTTGAATAGAATTTAGTGTCTCGTCTCCTTTAGATTTTAAATTTGAATTTGGGTGTAAATGATGATTGAATGATAGATGATTCTAATTTGAGGCTCGACCGACCTTGGATTTGAATGCAATTTAGTGTCTCGTCTCC
>NW_025823257.1:0-9336 GCF_002878395.1 Capsicum annuum | reverse complement strand
TTCTAGAAACAATAGTATCCTCAAGTCAGATTAGAACTCCACGAAAGGGTGACGGACTGGCTTAACAATTGGATTGTGAACCTAAAAAGGATCATAGAACCAAAAAGAGGACACCAAGTCTTCAATCACGATATAAAACAAACTAAATTTGTCTAGCAACAAACTGTGAAGCATATTCATATATAATATATAGGACTTTGGAGAACATTAAAATAGAAAAATAGGAGATCACACACAGTTTGTTCATAAAAGAAGATACAAAAAATGCCAATACCAAAAATCAGAGATAATATTTTGATAGATGCAATAAAATATTGATTCTATCGCCTTTGTGATGAAGATCTCCTTCATATAATGACTAACTCTTTTTAGTTCTTAAGAAATCAAGCATATGTCACTTATTCAACTATTCTACCTCATCTTAAATTCTACTATAATACGATTCAATAAAAAATATTAATTACTCTTTGAGTCTATGTGCACTTTTGAAATGTAATTATGAACCTCAAATAAAATGTGGGTTACGAGAAAACTAATTACCCTATGAACCCTAACAGGATCAGTAAAATATAAGACACACTATTCCCTAAGGATAAAAAACCAACAAAGGGCATAAATGTTAAAAAAGTGTCTACAGAAATAAAACGTTAAACCAGGGATTATTCAAAGTACCAACTTAGGAACTAAGAATCAAATGTGTTCAAAATTCTAAGTAGATGAATATCTCCAAAGACGCTACTCAATCAGGGATTATTTATGCAGCCAGACAAATGAGAAAACAAGCACATGTACTGATATACATCACATAGCAAACTGCCTGTTATACTTCCAATGAAAGAACCTGTGCTGGAAGTAGATATCTTAACTTTACCTGAAGTTCAGCTAATTTCTCACAGATTTGCATATATCCCAAATGAAGCTTTCCTCCAAAATGATCAGCTAAGCGATGATTACTACCTAATAGAGGATTGACTAATAATATTAAGAATTTAAAACTCTGACTACCAAATCTTAATTGAAATATCCTTTTTATGTAGGATTACTCAAGGAAATTACTTGTACTTTCTTTTGAATATTTCTACGCATGAAGTATTAGTCTGATATACATTCCAAGAGAATGCGTACTTTAATTGACCATAAGTAAGAAATTGAACTGGAAAGAGGTAAAAAGAGAAAGCAAAACATCTTCAAAGAGAATTTCTGCCAAAAAATAGAACCCTAACTATGGCAAGCTATTAGGCATAAATTTATGGGGATTTAATTCTACCCAATAGACAATACAGAATAGTACACTTACTATTAGATTTAGCTAATAGATCTGGTTTTTCTAATAATTTTTATATATTAGCTATCGTAAATCAGAGCAGTGGTCGGAGCAGAGGTTGGAGAGGCAGTCGACAAATGACGCTCACAGTCCTGGTGTTGCAAATAGTGCAAACTGAGAGTAATAGAGTAAATGATGCAAACTGAGTGTGATAGAGTAACATTGAGAGTGAAACATTTTATATATATATTTTTTAATTTTTATTAAGAATTTTTAAATTTTTGGGAGGATTTTGTGAAAAAAAGGGAGGGAAAAATGAAAACGTTGCAATAGGTTTTTTTTTCTAGAAAAGTGTTGCCATAAGTGACTTTATGGCAACATTTCAAGAAACCATTGCTATAATACACCCTATTGCAATAGTTATCCATCAATAGCAACGGTTATAGAACTGCTACAACAAAAAAAATTTGCAACGGTTGCAACCTTTGCAATAGACCATCTATAGCAACACTTCTTGAACCATTGTAAAAAAATTCGTTGCAATAGGGGTAATTTCTAGTGGTGACATAGACATGGTCAGTACTTTTGGAATGTACTGACTATTTAGGAGTGCATTCAATAATTAAAAACTGACATACGTCATAATCTAAAAATATGCATGCTAAGTGTTGACAGACTCACCCTGGTCATGAATAAAAGTGAAAACTGAAATGTCATAAAGCATAAATTATAAAGAAATGTCTAATAATGTCAATGATCCATTAAACTTAGTTTTTAAAATCATTTTTCTATGGTACATTCTTATAACAAACATTAAAACATTAGAGTAGCATGGAGTATAACGTCTTATCCACGTTGCGAGAACCTAACGCCTTGCTCACGTTGGCAGTGCTATTTTATACCTTACCATCAGTATAGAACCTTAACTAGAGTGATCACTAAACTGAGCCCCTTGAAAAAAGAAAGATACTCTCTAGCGAGCTCCTTAAACCAACGGTGGCATGAAGTTTCAAAAAAATAGGATGCACTAAACCCACATTCCTCTCGATGCTAAATACTACCCTCAAAATATGTAGTACTCATACTTTACAAGATTCACCTTGAAATAAGCATATAGTCTTATAAGTCTAAAAACCAATTATGCTTCTATGGCTAAATCTTATTCTTAAATAACTGTATGAATTTTATATCTTGTCTGAGATCGTAATATCAAAGATTAAAACTTTAATCATGTTTTAATACTTTGAACATAAATGAGTAAACATAGCTTCTTTTAAACTTAGTACATTATGGCTACATTGTAATCATTTATGATTTCATAGAAATTTTATGTCAAAATACCAAAAATCAATGAATAAGATCACTTTCATGGGTAAAAACATAAGTAAACATGAAATATTGTGCTAAATAAAGTTGTACTCATAAGAAAACATCATAATTTTAAAGCATAAGAAAAATGGGTATGAACTCTAGTTATCAAATTCTTATACTCAAGTAAAAATAAAACTTTTGGGCACAAGGACGGATTAATATCCTTGATCACACCCCACATATCTGAACTTGATGAACTTATTGAGAGAAACTCGAGCTTGGAGCTTGGGAAATTAAACTTTAGGAAGAAAGGATAATGTGTTATCTCTTGAGAATGGGAGGAGAATAAGCATTGAAAATTGGATATATGCTACATAAATGATGTTTATAGTGTGAATTAAGTCGTGGGGCAGGGTTTTGAGATAAGAAAAAGACCAAACTACCCCTAAGAAAACTAAAAAAATTGCAAAATTTCTCGGTTGAAGACTTTAGTTGATGGCCCATCAACTAGTTGATATCTAGTCAAAAGTTGAAGGCCCATAAACTAGAGGACATCCAGTCAACTATTTGACGGCTCATCAACTCCCGTCGTCAATATCTGGCAAACAAATACTCTCAGATAAAAAGAGCATAATTATCTACTCCGATATCGGATTAAGGTGAAATCAGATGTGTTGGAAAGAAAACTCAAAGTTCTTTCATTTAGTGTGTCTTAAAAATAGCATATATTCTTCAATTTATACTCATTTAAAGTTGATCCTTATAGGATCGAATTCTAAAACTAAATGATAATAAATGCTTTTGTCACAACCCGAACCGGGGGTCCTAGCAGTGGCGAGCATCCCAAACCATAAAGGCCTGGGCGCTCTGATATATCTGATAATCATGCACAATGTTCATATAATATAAGAGACAATGCAGAAATGCATAACGATATGGAATCATGGTCAAGGAATATAATTCAAAAGGATAATTCAAAATGGAGTTCCAAAACTTCGAACAGCATATAGCAACAGTCTACAAAATCTTTAATACATACGAGAAAATATCTTTTATAAGAACTGGGACAAGGCCCCCAGTAGACCATAACCAAAGAAAAACAACCAAATCTGAAAATCAAGACTTCTGGAATAAAAAAGGCTCACCGACAGCAACTTCTGATGCAATATAGTCTATTTTTGAATAGGACCTCAGGACTGTGCCTTAGATCCTGAAATATAGGGGGTCAATACAAACGTACTGGCATGTAGAGCAATCAAAAATAAAGTATTTATATATAACAAAGGTGAGAGCAGTTTGTAAACAATTTATATATGTATGAAAAATACATAGGCATATTTAAAAGACTTTGAGCAATAATCTGAAATCCATGACTCACTCTTTATCTTACTTCTGAGTTAGGTGGTATAATATACCCTACAACTATACAATCCCACAGGCTATATCGAATCTTCCCTTAACTTAGCAGCCAAGCCCCTAACCCAAGTTTGCCACAAGGGTTGAACTCTCTATCTATAATATGTCAAAGGGCACTAGGCCAGCGTAGGGTCCCTCTTAGGGACATAATAAACCTGTATCGAAAAAACACGGTATTGGGATTGGAGTTATCTAAACTCAATCCTTCTTCAGGAAACCTCCTAACTCTCTTTAAGCCCATTTTATCTCATTAAGACATGTATTTTTCTAGAATCAAAATCTGAAACTCTCACTCTATTATGGAATTTATTTAGATGCTATCGCCATACCAATGACTTGCAAGTCGTATCTCTAAGCCATAAAATATCATGGGATAGTCTCTTCATTCAAAAAATAAAGTTTGGACCACCATATCATTCAAACAGTTCAAGAGAATTCATACTTTAAAACATATGTCAAACTATGCAAATAATCTCTCTTTCCAACATTTCAACAAACATGTGGTAGTCATGTATTTTTGACAAACCATGAAATTCTTTCATTATATATCTTCAACATTTATCAACATGTAAAATCCCCACTTTTCAATCTAAAACCATAATCAAGTCATAAACAAAAATCAAGACATTTCCATTATGCTTCCCAAAAATGCATTTAAAATAATCCATATCTTATGAAAACAATGGGGTTCCATAGCAAGAAAGGGATTCTATACGTTCATGCTCTCAATTAAATCTACAACTTCAATTAAATTTATACTTGTATACAATACAAATAAAATTTAGGGGAAAAACCTCAAGACCAAACCAATAATATCATTAAAGAATTCATATTTCAAAATTGTAAACATAAATTTCAAAACCCCTTTATAAATTCATGATTTCTAAAACTTTAAATATTATTCAAAGTGTTTTCAACAAGCCCATGTAGTTTAGGAAAACCCCACATACCTTAGATTACTTTAAAGAGTAGAACTCGGGTCTAGATTTGTTCGTTGGAAACTTGGATTTAAGGATTGATTTCTTGATCTTTGGGGAAAGTATTAGGGTTTGAATTTGAGAGGATATGAATAGTTTCTGATGTATTTTACCCATATCACGATTTAATTTGATGTTATGGCTGAGGTAATACAAGAGAAAAGACTAAAATACCCCTAACAATACAAAAATGGTCACAGAACTTCACCAGTTGACAGGCTGATATGCTGAAGTAGAATGGACATAACCTTTTGCTCCGATATTAGATTTGGGAGAAATCAATTGCGTTGGAAAGAAGACTCAAAGACCTTTCATTTGATATATAGTAGGACCCCATAATTTGTTATATACATAAATTTATGGTCGATGGAATTTGTAACACCCCGAATCTGGTACCCGGAATGTTACACGGTGCTCATGACCCCGAAGGACCACAAGCAGACCCATGACTGATATTTGTACCTGTATACTACATAATATACTGTATAATTCAGAAACATGAACTAAAAGGCCATAAGGTTTAAAACTGTAACATAACTGATAAAAATATAACATCTGGATAGGGTATGAAATACCCAAAACAACTGAAATAACTGTTTGAACATGATATAGTCTGAAAGCCTCTAAAACATAACTGTCTGAATAAGAAGTTGATGGGACATGTCCATAACTAACTCCAACTAATAAATTAATTAATGAGATAATAAAATACTGATAATGTCCTCGAAAGATGAGGACTCACTTCTAACTCTAACTGTTGAGACTTGAATCTACTGATGCTCTGAAGCTCGTGTCTCTTAACCTATGGTATAAGACACCATAGTGCAAATGCATCAGTACTTTGAATGTACTGGTATACATGTGAGGTAGGCTAAATGCATGGGGTTCATATGCATGTACAATACTGGCTAATATGAACGTGAGAATACATCCATGCATATATAGTAACTATATCTGAAATCGTGATAACATAAGTATGTTGATGACTTACATGACTAACGACTGAGTTATGATAACTGATATAACTAATAACATGAGTGACTGTATATGACAGTCCTGAATCTGATGGAACTAGTTGAGTTCCGCGCTGTATCTGATTTGACTATATTTGGCAGTCCTAAATTCTGTAGAACTATTTGAGTTCTATTACTGAGACTGATTGATTGTATCTGACAGTCCTAATTCTGTAACAAGAGACTGTGGGAAGTATTCATCTAACCGATATGCCCCTGATACACCATTATGGCTGCGTGTGGGTCAAATCTGTAACCCCAATTGGAAGGGTGTCAATACCACTCCATTGGTAAGGACAATCTGTGAGTAGCCCTAATATAATAGGTAAATCTAGTGAGAATAGTGGGAACCCTTATATAACAGGTTAATCCACCTCATCTACCCTCATATAGTAGGCTATGATATCTCAACCTATGCTAGCTACATAGTTCTGGAATGCAAAGATTGTTTCTAAGAATTACACCCTCATATAACAGGTGAGCTACCATCCTTGGGTTCACTTGGTGCTAATTTCTACTCGCCATCTGAACAGACACTAAACATGAATAACTGAACTGACTGGATTGAGTTTTCTAAGTTTCGTTGACTAACGGAATATTACTGAGATCTAACAACTAACTGAGTTCGTGAGATCACTGAGGTTACTAAATTACTGAGCTATCATAAGTCACATGACTGACTAAGTTCTATGGATCATGGCTTGACTGAGGATATCGTGAAAACATAACACTGGCTCTAGGCATACAGCTAAATTGTCGGGTATAAGTACCCCCAGGACTCGATGGAAAGAAACTGGCAAGGCATGACTTTCTTGAATATATGACCAACATCACAATCTACAATTCATTTATTGAGGCAATTCATCAAACAGGTGATATGCATAAGCTTGTACATAAATGGCGATTTTATAATATCATATTAGTTGAGCATTTTCCTTTATATAGGCATTTAATCAAACACATGGTAAGTATAGCATATGCAAAAATACATTATACAACAAATAAATATCATGATTCAACTTTAACTTTATCATCCAAGGGTTTAATCATAGGTTCACATGAATCTACATCTATACAATTCAATTTCCACATAAAATTTAACACCCAACATGGATTAGAATTTAATTGATCATTCTCAACATGAACAAAACAAACCCAACATGAAATTCATAAAGAAATCCATACACTTGAACTTTGAAAAGAGATTTGTGGGCTTCATGGATGAAAGAAGTCCATGAATGAACACTACGTATACCTGGATTGAGCTTCTTGAAGTTCTTGAACTTGAAGAATTTGAATCTCTTAGTTCTTGAAGAAGATTTGGATTTTGTTCTTGGAGATTAATGTTAGAGAGAAAACCCTAGTTTTGTTATTGTGAAAGAATGATAAACAAATAAGCTAAGGTCAGATATAATTGGGTATTTAAATGGGTGGTAAAAGACCAAAAGTACCCCTTTAAAAAAATTAACTTAAAATAACTGAACGGGACCTGCAACGGCTCATGTGATGGTCCGTCGCTAGCTCGACGGTCTGTCATTTTGACCGTCTCACGTGGACCTGAATAGGGTCTCACTGCCTTGGCTGCGACGGTTTGGGCGACGGTCCATCGCAAGTTCAACGGTCCATCAACCTATCTGTCTCACCTTATCCAGAAGGTGGCCTCACTGTTTCCCTTACGACGGACTGAGCGACGGTCTATCGCTAGTCCGACGATCCGTCGGCCTCACCGTCGCACCTAGGCGGTTTTACTGCCTTCTGTATTTCGGCCATAACTTTCTCTTCCGATGTTGGATTTCGATGAAATTAGTATCGATGGAAAGCTTATTCAATTTCCCACATGACAAAAAGTTAAAATCTTAAAAATACTACATGTACAAAAGTGGATTCATCTTTCAAAGAAAGCTTCTAACATTCTGGGGATGATTTCACGCTAAGAAAAAAAAAGAATGGAGTATTACAGAATTTGACCCAAGTTTAGACGTTTACTAAAACTCAATCAATAGGAAATCTTTCAAATCATCTTTGAGTTAAGGGAAATCTATGATCTCAATTAATGCTCAACTAGATTCTCATACTACATAATTGATTAACACACTAAATTTGCATATGATTTATTAGATTCTGGAACTCTTATGCTTTGGAAAGATGATTTACATTCTAGCCTGAAATGTGGGTTGTTACATTATCCCCCCTTGGGATCATCATCATCCATGTCATTAAAAAGAGTCGGGTACCTCACACGCATATAATCTTTTGACTCCCAAGTAGCCTCCTCGGCTTTTTGATTCCTCCACATCACCTTTACCGAAGCTATTTTCTTATTCCACAATTTCAAACTTGGCAATCCAAGATGGAAATGGGTTCTTCCTCATATGACAAGGAGACTTTCACATTGATCTCTTGCATGGGGCATCCCGACCTTTTGTATGAAATCGATATCCATTGATGAATTATGCGCTATATCTCTTTGCCACCATATTGGGCCCCTTAGCTTGCCATTTTAAATGACGATATACTTCAACATTTTTAACTTTTTGTTCAAACAAATAGCTGAATTCACGACTATGATTCATTGTTCTTGCCCATGCACTGGATTTACTATGATTACTCATTGAATTCTTATATTCCCTCAATCAAGAATAGTGAAAATAAAATTACTAGGCCTTTATAAATGGATGTTCATGTACCTTATAATAACCAAATACATGAATTTTAATATGTATAAATCTTACTCAATGAACTTTTCCACTTCTTAATCTCACATTTTAAAAAGGACATATCAATGTGCTTCATAACGTAACTTTGAATCCATTAAGAAAGTGCAGTTTTTTTCTTCTCAGATCCAATTGGATGACCATTCTTTGGGAATATAGGTGACAAATTCTAAATGCATTATTCATTTTCAGTTTGGTGCCTACTAAATCGTGTCTTTACACTATTATGTAGGTATCTTGAACACAATATCAGGCACTCTTCAATCAAATAACCCTGTACTATCGATGCTTCAGGAAAAATAGATTACGAACAAGCGCCTTAAGACTGCATACGCTTCTCTCAATGAAATACATCAAACAAAGATGTATGGGACCCCCAATCTTAATTTCATTCAGCAAATGAACAGGGGAATATAGCATTATATCAGAAAATGTTGGATGAAAATTAATTTCAAGGTTAGAAATAATTTCACCAATTTCAGACTCCAATATTTCAAGATCTCTCGGCCTAATCATCTTACTACATATGGATCTACAGAAATTGCCCAACCTAATCAATGTCAATGAAACATTCTTGGGAAAAACTTTTCTAGAAGCAACCTGGAGCAAGTGATGCATTATAAATGAGCATCATGAGTCTT
>NW_025823256.1:0-1443 GCF_002878395.1 Capsicum annuum | reverse complement strand
ACGCAACAATTATATCATAAAGAGTGTATAATTCTACTTCCAACAGGCAGGTGAGCCCCCATTGCTGGGTTCGCTCCGTGCTAAATGCTACTCCCAACTGAATGATACTGAAACTGAAACTGGACTGAGTTTGACTGAATATGTTTTCATGACTTATGATGCTCATTATGATCATAATACTGAATAAATAGGAATAATCATGGTTTAATTGAATCATACTAGAAAATTCGAAAAATCATGTAAAACACGTAGGTATCAGGTGTTCATAACTCACCAGCACTGAATAATTACTAAATGTAATAACAAGCTTAAAACTGTAATAAAGGATCATGGTTCAAAATCCATAAGCATAGACATTTCATCAAACATGTGGGGATCATGAATTTAACATGAGAGTACTTGCTAAGAATCATAAATTTAGGATTCATCATAAAATTCACTTGAATAAAGCATGGAAAACTCAAATTCATAGCATGAGAAATTTAAAATCTTGCATGGGATCATACATGAACTGAATTGCTTTTAAATTACCATGGAAACATGAATTAAATTCATCTTAAGCAATACAAAATACAATAATGATAGAAAATTCAATCTTTAATCGAAAAGAGGGTTTTGGGGCTCCATGAGTGGAAGAAACCCACGGATGAATATATCACATACCTTAAACCTTTAACAACACCTATCTTGATGCTTTCTTGAAGGTTCTTGAACTTGGGGAACTTGAATTCTTGATTTCTTAGGGACAAAGGAATTGAATTTGTGATCTTGGAGAAAAGGGGAGGGTTTTCTTTAGAGAAATTTGGAGAAGAAGGCAAATAATGCCCTAAATGATGTCTCAAGTTATGGACAATTTGAGTTGAGGGGAAAAGACACAATTGTCCCCCAGGTATTTAAATTCGAAACTGGGCATGATGAGCTTACCACGATGTGGTCTAATCACGGTGGTGCATTCCACTCACCGCGATGCGGTATGCATGGCATGCAAAGGGAACAGCACCGCGACTAGGGCCTATCACGGCGACTTGCTAGATTCGTGATCCAAACATGACCCAAACCTCATCCGAAAAAAATCAAAACTTCTCCGGGGTAATGCTTCTTACACCCTTGAACATGAATTAATGCAAAAACCAACACTTCGGGGTCGGAAAGACCAACTTAAAAATCTTCGAAGTTAAGAGGCCTTAGAAATGACTAAGTCCCCAACACTTAGTGAAATTTTCAGACCTTAAACCCCTTATGCATGCAACTAGAAGCTGAACTGAGCTAAGAATAATACGGGGTATTACAACTAATTATAAATAAATGTTTATTTAGGCCAAACATATATACAACATCTTAAACTTGCTGGAAAATTCATTTATACTCTTAAGTTTAGCTTAAATTTAGCTTTGTATCAATTGAATATAATATTATATACAATTTAATTCATGTCAGACACAA
>NW_025823255.1:0-1950 GCF_002878395.1 Capsicum annuum | reverse complement strand
GCAAATTGATTCTGGGGTATTGATTTGTTGAACGCAATTCAAGAAGTATTGAATCAAGAATTGCATGATTGCAACAATGATGAATGAGAATGTTGTTGTTGAATTTGGTGAGTCATCCAAAGTTACTCCCAGTACAGTAGATTATAATCATCCTCTGAAAATCTCTCAATTTGATTTAGATCCATGAGTATAGCTTTGTTAGGGAGAAATAAGTTGGGTATTGTCGATGGAACATACTCTGGAGATAAATTCTCTACTGAATTGGGTAATCACTGGAGAGGGTGAATGCGATTGTGTTGTCTTAGATCATGAACTCTATTTCTAAGGAATTTCTTGGTGGAATCATGTATGCATCTGTTACAAGTGTTGTTTGGAATGAGCTATTTGAGAGGTTTAATAAGATTGATGGGCCAGAACATTTAATCAGCATAAAGAGATTGCTACATTCTCTCAAGGAACTGCTTCAGTTTTGTGTATTTCTCTAAACTTAAAGATTTGTGGGAAGAATTTGAGGATCCTATGCCTGCACCTGGGTGTAAATGTGAAAAATCAAAGGAATATGTGTTACATCTATAAAAACTGAAACTGTTTCAGTTTCTTATGGGTCTGAATGATTCCTACACACAAGCAAGGAGTCAAATCTTTCTTATGACCCCTCTACCAAATATCAACCAATCTTATGCAATAATAATCATTGATAAAAGTCATAAATCTATTGCAACTCAGGCAGGGATTTTTGGAATGATTCCTATAAGAGTCTTTAGATAGCCATGTATGCAAGAAATGGAATAGGTGGAAGTCAAAATCAAAACTTCAAGAAAAATTTTACTCAGCAGTGTGATTTTTGTAAACTCAAAGTGCATAGCAAAGAGAACTGTTGGAAGTTGATTGGCTATCCTCAAGATTATAAGGCTAAGAAGAAGTTCAATCATGAAGGAACTAACACAACATATAATGTGTCTTTAGGGTCTCATGAATATTCAGTAGATCAAAGTAGCTGTGATCAGTATGCAGGTCAATGCTCTCATTCTAAATCTATATAGAAATGTTACACTAAAGATGCAGGAAAACTAGTGGTTTCAAATAATCAAATAGCTCAACTAAGTCAAATGTGGAATGTAGCTTTTATCCTTTTACCAAGGAACAATATGAGCCAATTTTGTAAATGATCAATAAGAATAACTCTGTCAATGCATATAGTGACTCTGCAAATGTAACAAATGTAGGTATTTCTACTTGTTTAGCTTCTTTTGATTCACAGAAATGGATTATAGATACTGGTGCGACTAATCATGTGATTAGTGACTCAGACCTGTTACTTAACAAGACTATTACAGAGTTACAAAAGACAAAAAGAATGTATCTACCAAATGGTGATACTACAATGGTCACTCATGTAGGAACTAGTTGCTCATCATAAGGAAACACCATTACAAATGTCTATCATATCCCACAGTTTACATGTAGTCTTCTGTCACAAGTGACTAAGGAGTGAAATTGTTCAGTGAAGAATTTCTTCCCTGATTTCTATGTTTTCTAGCATTTTTGTACTGGAAAGGTGAGGGGGATTGCGAAGCTTGATGGAGGTCTATATCTACTGGTAGATCAATCAAAGAATGAAGTTGTAGTAGCCACTAAAGCATCTATTGAAGTAATTGTGGAAAGAACTTGAGCTGAAGTAGATTTGTGGTATCAAAGGTTGAGACATGCTTCAACTAGTGTGCTGAAAAGGATCGTATCTCAAGGAGTACAAGTAATAAAGATAGAATAAAGCAATGTAGTATATGTCCGAGTACTTAACAGTCTAGGTCACCATTTCTGTCAACTAACATTGAAAGTACATGTTGTTCTGATCTTGTGCACATGGATTTGTGGAACCTAACAAAGTACCAACTATGAACGGCAACAGATATTTTCTAATAGTTGTTGATGATTTTTCAACATTTACTT
>NW_025823254.1:0-2799 GCF_002878395.1 Capsicum annuum | reverse complement strand
GGAAGCTCTAGTCATGCTGATATGCAAACCAGTGGCTAAGTTGTCAGGCTGAGTAATTGAGAAGTCACCCCTCTCCCTACTAGGAAGAGGTCTGGTAGTTTGTTTTTTTTCCTTTTCTGTTTTTTGAATTATTTCAGGGTTGTAGTTTAGGATCTATCTTGTTTTGTCTTTTTGTCATTTATGTTCAAACCCTTCTATCTTTTATTTCAACTAAATGCATTGCCCCTTTTCCTTTGTGTTTTAAATATGTGTTGTTTGTTTGTTTTCTTTATACAGTACATTTTATGTTGACTCTAGTGATATGACATGCTTGCAGAATTTTTAGCCAGATCTTAAAGTCCAATTTAACCATGAAACATGGAATCAGAGGGCTAAGTTTAGAAAAACATCTGAGAAAATAGGTAGAGTGCTGAGACATTTGGTGACAAGTTGAAGCCTTTTCAGAAAATTAAGGCAATTATTTTAAGAATCACATGAATAACTTGGTCATCAATTGAAAAACATAGCTCAATTAGGCAAACAGTGTTTCCTGATCCTATCAAGAGGAATAGAAAGAAAATCAACTCCATGAAACCATGAGTCATTCAATGTGAGGGATGTACAACAAATATAGATTTATATGTTTGACAAGTATAGAAAAGAGGTGACACACATGCTCGGGGAAAGTTAGTGTTGTAAAACATGTCATAAGTGATGTTGATCGTGCACTTTCACATTGCACGCTAGGTACTAGTATTTTCAAGGATTGATATGACGAAGATATTTTATTCTGCTATCCAAACATTGTGTCATCCTTGTTTACCCCATTTGAGCCTTAGTGTTATTTTTCTTTCATACCCCTCTTTTGTAATCAAGATAAAGCCAGCAAAGCTCAAAAGAAAAGTATCGAGCAAGAGAATAGAGTCAGAAAGCTTCAAAAAAAAATGTGTCCAAGAAGGAAGAAAAGAGTGTCAAGGAAATTAGAGTCAAGAAAATCATAAAGAAAAAAAAGGTCAAAAGAAAAAAAAAAGAACAAGTCAGAATCAAGTAAAAAAAAAGAACAAGCTGCCAGAATTACGCATGATCTGATTCTCCTCTTTTGTGGGTGAGATACGTAGGCTGCACTACCCGGGGCTCGTTCTAACGAAATAAACAATTTAGAGTCAGCCAGTTAGAAAAAGTTGGGGCATGGGTTAATCCTCATTGTTTGAGTCGATTCCAAAAGTTGTAAGTCCTATCCCACTTTAAGTGTCGTTTGGGCCCCATGCCATCCTTTCTTTCTAACCCTATCCAAAATCCAAGTTTCAACTAAAGAAAGACCTTCAGATCAATCTTTGAGAGTGTTAAGGCTAAGCATGCAATGGATGTGATGATGCATTTTGAGAACTACTTATCTTCCTCAGTAGAATTAGGAGAGAAAGAAAAATGAGAGAGCCTTATTATTGAAAACCCTCACAGGCACCGTAAGAGATGGTAAGTTGAGAGAGATAAAATGAGAGACTTATCGGTGAAAACCTTTATAGGCACTGTGAGATGACTGTGAGTTAAGAGAAATAAAAACAAGGGAATCGTATTGGTGAAAAACTCTCACGGATACTATAAGACAATGGTAAGGTGATAAAAAGAAATGAGAGAGGCTTGTTGGCGGAAACCCTTCAAGGCGCCACTAGCTGAATTAGGTCTCCGAATGTAATTGGCCCAAGGAAGCAACTCACTTTTAGGGTCATTAACTCAACAACGATTTGTGAGAGTTTTGGATAGAAAGATCAGGCAGTTTAATCTGATATGTATGTCATAATCATTAGAGTTGACTGTCATTTCCAGATAAACTTTTCTTTCATCTTTTTCAATGGGGACATTCATTGTTATTTCTTTCTTTTCTATAGTTATATTTTATTTTCTTGAGTCAGTTATCCAAATAAAAGAAAAAATATTGTTATTTTTCTCTTGTCTTTGAGTCAAGTCCATGTCAAAATAAGTGAGAAAAGATTTTAAAATTGGCTACCAGCTTCTTTAATTGCACAAAGCAAGACAAAAGCTAGCATATGAAAGACACATGATTGTGAGTCAAAATAAGGCATATAGAAAGTTCTGTCAACAGACAAGTCTAGGACCTCATGGAAATACCAAAGTTCAAAGGGTTTATCTGAAGAGCATGGCAAACCAAAGATACTGTGTTTGTTTCAAAGTCACTCTTAATAATCTGAGTTTGGGTCGATGATGCATCAATTCAATGATATATGTAATGGTTGGAAGCAAGGTAAAATGTGATGACGGCAAGAGCATTTTCCATAAAATCCAAAGCCATAAACCAACCAACATGTTTTTAAACTCAAAACTTTTCTTTTCATGAAACAGGAACACATGTTACCTTCAAATCAAGGATTTCAAAGCCTAACATCAAGGCCCGTAATTTCTCGCTTTTATAAATGCAGGAAGCAATGTTGCTGCACTGGTTTTATAATTAAATCATAGTAAAAATTCATCATCTTATAACCCTCCGAGATACACTTTCTTATCCAGGGATTTCAGTTTTTATTTATTGGGTGATACACTTTTTAAATTGAACCTTCACTCCTAGAAGACGTACCTTTTAGTTGAGTCATTCCCCTGATTCCTATTAGATGTACCTTTTAGTCGATTCATTCTCTTTGATTCCTATAAGACGTACCTTTTAGTCGAGTCACTCCCTTTGATTCCTATAAGACATACCTTTTAGTTGAGTCATTCCCCTTGACCCCTATAAGACGTATCTTTTAGTCGAGTTATTACCTTTGATTCCTATAAGACGTACCTTCTAGTCGAGTCATTCCCTTTGAT
>NW_025823253.1:0-1235 GCF_002878395.1 Capsicum annuum | reverse complement strand
ATGATTTTCAAAAGGAATTACTTGATAAATCTTTGCATAAGTTGGGTCTCAAAATGACAAGATCTTACAAGTCGTTACTGTGATTTTATAAAAAAGTACATTGACGTGAAGCTTCAAAAGACCGTATGTCATTCTCACTGGTTGCCTAAGAGAAATTACTTGCCTTTGGACTTGCATATAGATCTTATTCTATCTTTGCCTATTCACATTAAAATATTGTCATGATGATGTGTATTTATTTTGTACAATGACTATTTATATATGACATGATTTGTATGATTTTAAATTTATTATTTTATGTAATTATGTTCTTGGTTGAGTTTTTTGGTCTATATATGTTATATAATATGCTTGTTTAATCTTGAATTTATGTGATTTAAGATAAGTGGTTCTTAAATGATTGATTTTTGTTAGATTTATAACATATTAGAATTCAGATGATGATTGGGAACTTAGTGAACTTTCGAATCTGATCTTGATGTGAAATAAATATTGACATAGTTGTTATTTTAAGAATTATAGTGTATATGAATTTAGGATAAAATAATGTACGTAGTTGTCTCATTATACTTTATAATTGTTTAAATCAATATGTCAACTGCCGCAAGGAACATTGTCGCTGAGCTTAATAAAAGTGATAAGCTTAACGGTGATAAACTATGAAATATGAAGTACGAAAATTCAATATGTCCGGGAAGAGCAAGAAGCTCTAGAAACTCTTAGGAGTCGTTTGGTAGGAAGGTTTATTTTTCTAATCCATGTACTAAAATGTGGGATAAATTAATACAATGTTTGGTAGCAAATAAGGAGCAATGTATAACTAATACATGGATTAGTTATACACCCTATAATACAATGTTTGGTAGTAAATAAGGAGCAATGTATAACTAATACATGGATTAGTTATACACCCTATATGGTATCATAGGGTGTATAACTAATACATCCAATTTGGTTGGATTAGTAATCTATGGATTACAATCCATGGATAAATATTAATAAAGACAAAATGCCCTTAAATTCTTTTAAATGTTTTTTAAATCTTTTTTACTTTATTTAATATGAGTTATTTCTTTTCAATTTTCAATATGATAATATTCCTCTAAATAATTTTAATCATTAAAAAAACTACTCCATTAACTTAGAAAATACTTATTTGTCAAAGCCCGAAACAAATTGCATGGTCGCATATAGCTTTAATTTTGTAAATAAAATGTATCACAAATAAAAAAAAA
>NW_025823252.1:0-2149 GCF_002878395.1 Capsicum annuum | reverse complement strand
AATAATCCTTTCAAGTCCTACAAAAGCATAACACGAGTGAAGCCAATCAATTTCTTAAATAATATCGAATCCACCATATCTAGCTCTATCAAATCCACCAATATCTCTCTATAAAAAATGGACACCACACAACCTCCATAGTTTTTTTAGCAACTATAGAATCACCCACCTGAGTAGAAACAAAAAAGAGGTCAAAATTTTTTTCAAGACCAAAACCAAAATACACAGCCGCATAAGGAGTCACATAAGAAAGGATAAAACCTAGATTAAGAGAACAATAAACATCACGGGAAAAGAGGTTTTATATACTAGTGACAAAATTTGGAGATGCCTCAGATTCTTCAAAAGTAGTAAGTACATAGAGATGATATTAGTCAGTGCTGGTACCAGCAGTAGCGCTTTTTGGTAATGGAGCTAGAGAAGTGGCAATTGGAACTTTATTATCTCTAATGGCAACCTTAGCTGAAGGACATTCTCCCTACATATGACCAAGTTAACCAAAATTATAAAACTTATTCCTCCTCTTCTCAAAATAACCACGATGAAGCTACCCGCAAATAACAAGAAAGATAAGATGGGGCTTACTGAGCTCCACTAGAAAGAGATTGGGCACCTTGTGCTTTAGGTAAACTGCTAGTCTAAATACGACGATCACCTGAAGTCTTAGGACAAGGAGAACTGGCAAATGAATATGAATTTCCCCAATTCTTTATCTTGGTCCACTGTCTACCATCTTTCCCTTTATTCTACTGACCCTTGCCCTACTTTGAATATCTAAACTTCTTGTTCTGCCTCTCTCCCATTTTGCCTGTCTTTTTATTTCATCCTCCACCTACTGCATACAAACCACAAGTCTGGAAATGTTCATACCATTGTTCAACATTGCAACCTTATACTCCAATACCATGTCATGGGATAAACCAGAAGCAAACTTCCTCATCTTGGATCCCATGTTAGACACTAACTCTGGAGTATAACAAGCCAACTGCTTAAATTTAAGAGCAGACTCCTTCACACTTATCTTTTCTTGCTTCAAGTTCACAAACTTCTCAGCCTTAGCTTCCCTCAACTCCTGAGAAAAGTTGTGATTAAGAAAGGCCCATGAAAAGTCATCCTACACAGCCTGCTCAACATCATCACCCTCATAATTTCTCGCTCCTCATATCACTGATAAACTACATCCTTTAACTGATACGCAATAAAATCTACACCCTAAAATCAGTAGTATGTATCCTTCTAAAGATTTTCTCTATCTCATCAATAAACCATGAGGATCCTTCCCAATCTTAGAGCCTGTAAAGATTGGGGGATTTAACCTCATAAACTGGACAACCCGAGGGACCTCAAATGAATGAAAAATAGATCAAACACATTCAGACTAATAAGCCTGCGATGCCACCAACTGAGTAAGCATATAAATTATCTGCTGGAATTTCACATTAGAGATATCTCCTTGAAGAGATTGATCATAAGTGTCACTAGAACGGGTATCCTGAGAAGGACTATTAGGTACATGTGGAATTCCATGTGGAGAAGTACAATCAGTAGCAGGGACCCTAGACCAGGTTTGCACTTCATAAGCAGGACGATTCCCCTCCACATTCTCATTAGATGGAACAGACTTCCCAATAGAGTTTCTATAAACATTAGATCTCTGGGGAGACATATTCTTAAATGCAAGGAATCTATGAGTTAGAGAAGTTTCATAACACTAGACTCTATAGCCAAAATAAAACATAAAAAGGAAAACATTCCTAAATGCCTTGCAGCTTTCTTCTTATCAGTATGGTGCACTACACACCCATAAAAAGGACTCTACTAGACACGGGTTTGTGGACATCCAATGAACCTAAATCATGCTCTGATACCAAGCTTTTCATGACCCAAATCAAGTCCTGATCGTAAAAGGTATCTCAAGCCCACCATGGACTGAAGACCACTGCCTTAGCCTAACCTCAAGAGCACTATAATAACAATAAAGGTAAAGTAGAGTCCAATCACGATAGAGATAAAAGGTGAATAGATAACTCTAATAAAAACTAAGAGCCAATTAATAACCAACTTATTTTTGTCCATAATAGCCTCTAAAACTAGAATTGCAGCTAAGCCACGACATGCCGCCGACAATGAACAAAGAAAAGAATCCAAC
>NW_025823251.1:0-1516 GCF_002878395.1 Capsicum annuum | reverse complement strand
ATACCTGGAGATGAAATCCTTGGAGAATTGTTTGGAATTTGAGCTTGAATGTTGAAAACCCCTACTTTGCCTTTGGAGAAGAGAAAATCAAAAGTGTCGCTTAGATTTTTGAGTTCTTGAGCACTTGGGGGAATATTAACCCTAATGGGATTCTCAAATTGGCATAGCTTTGGTGTTTAAGATTGTGAAAAGACCAAACAAACCATCTGAAAATATTTAGAAATTTTATGGAACTAGTTGCGATGGCTCAGGCTACGACTCGTAGGGTATGACCACGAGTCGTGGCCTGGAGTCATGACCAGATGACCAAAAAATTGTCTCATCACTATTATGACAATGATTTCTTCTGATGACTCGGGAAGTCTAACCACGAGTCATTATCCCGAGACATAAATCTTTGGTCCCTCACTACTGTGACAACATGTCTTCACTATGACTCGTTTTGTCCTGACAACGAGTCGTTGTCAGAGTCGTTGCTATTAGCTGTTTGACAGTTCCATAGTCAATTTGTCATAACTTTTTACTATGATATCGGATTAAGGCTAAACTGTGGGTGTCAGAAAGATAATTAAATTTCATATCTCTTTGAGGTTCTAGATTTCAAAATCTTGGGGTATTACAATATCTTCCCCTTGGGATCAGTCGTCCCTAAATGAAACTGACTAAGCTGAAGCACCAGGGGAAAAGCTGTAATTTTACACTAATCTCATATGAGTTGAATAATGAGTTGATAACTGAATCTATAACTGTTATATGGACTGAACCAAACTCATGAACGAATGCTATTACATGAAAAATAGTTGGTTGGCCTGCGATAGAATAGAAAGAATTAATTAATCAAGGGAATGATTATCTCATGTTGGGACTGAGTTCGAAGAGAAAAGGTGGGGGTACTTGGTCATCATATCTGCTTCTGCTTCCCAAGTAGCTCCCTCAACTAATTGATTTCTCAACAGAACCTTTATTAATGCTAGATTCTATCTTTCACACGTGTACTCTCTAAAGGAATGACTGATGCTAGGTCACCAATGCATTTCTTTAACAAGGAAACATGGAAGATCAACATAGCAGGGACTAAGCTTTCCTTTTACCAAATATCTTCACCCGTTTCATTGGTGAAACCTTCAACTAAACAAAATCACCAATATCAAACTCGAGCTCCATTCTCCTGACACTTGTACAGGAGTTTTGATGACTTTATGCAGTCTTCAGCTATTCTCTAATCAGTAGAAATTTTTCCATCACCTCTTGTACTATATTTGGCCATATCAAAGTAGCTTCACCAACCTCAAACCAACCAATAGGAGATCTACACCTCCTACCATAAAGTGCTTCAAACAGGACCATCTGAATACTGGAATAGTAACTGTTATTATAAGCAAACTCAATCAAATGTAAGTGATCATCCCAACAACCCTTAAAGTAAATCACGCACACTCTCAAAATATCCTTTAAAGTTTGAATGGTCGTCTCCACCTTATCATCTATCTGCGGGTGAAAAGCCATACTAAGATGA
>NW_025823250.1:0-1580 GCF_002878395.1 Capsicum annuum | reverse complement strand
ACTATATGTTAAATTGGTAATGAAGTGTTCTATTGAAACCACTAAAATATTTTGTGAGTTATTTGTTAATTTATTGATACTTGCTCCACTTATCATTTTAAAAAAATATTTTAATTTTTAATAAAAATCTTATTTTGTTTGAGATTTGGTATGGTTTAAGCTTGGAAGACAATGAGAATAAATGTTAAGTTGAAGAAGGAGAAGGAATTTGTAACACCCGGCATTTTCGAGCAAGAAATCGAACTATCGTTCCTACGTGTGTAAACTCTAATCTCCTGATTTATATTTTAGTTCATGTATCATGTTTCAGACTCGGTATGTAATCATGTTTCCAATCATGCATGTTTAGTATACGACCTTATTTTCCTCAGTAGTCTCAGCCTAAACCAGTCTCATTCGAGGACAAATGTCCCCAAGGGGGAGATATTGTAATACTACATAAAAGTCTTAGCTCATTTTAGTTCTCAGTTAAATGTTTAAGGGGTCCAAGACTTGAAAATTTCACTAAGTGTTGAGGACTTAGTTACTTTCAAGACCCCTATACATTATGAATTTTTAAATCGACCTTCTCGACCACGAAATGTTGGTTTTTAAGTTGATTCGTGATTAGGGGGTGATAACGCTCAACTTACACCTCAAATAAGTACAAGACAGTCTTCGTCAATATATTTACCTAACTTTGGAGTCGGGGTCGAATCCACGAGGAACAATGTGACTGGAGATCAAACTAATTTAAAACTACAACTACAAGTTGAATTTAAACAAATGATAGAAAAAGATAAAATTTGGGGGTTTTAAATGGTTAAACAAAAGTTGATAAACACTTCGATTTAACAATGTTATGGGACACTAGAGTTATGGTTACCAAGATACTTACATAGGTTGGGTTGCAAATCACTTTAAAGTCCCAATTGACACTTCAATTGCAAGAAGAGTTGAAGCCTATTATTTACCCATTCATCTCTCGACCTCAGTAGGTAGTGTATCCATTAATTCTCTCGAACTTAAAGGATATGTTTGCTATTCAACTATGTTCTCATATGTTCTCATGTAGGCAAATCCGGTTAAGGCATTTTCCATTAAACTAAAGATTAAAGTAAAGATTAAAATCTTTCGAGTTCATGTAAACT
Organism: Capsicum annuum; assembly: GCF_002878395.1. Taxonomy (NCBI): domain Eukaryota; kingdom Viridiplantae; phylum Streptophyta; class Magnoliopsida; order Solanales; family Solanaceae; genus Capsicum; species Capsicum annuum. The sequence goes on along the minus strand of NW_025823250.1, from coordinate 450 downwards.
CTTTCTTTTCCCACATACACTTTCCTCTCAGACAAGTGATGTTCTTGGGCTCACCTTTCAAGTTGCAACTAAGAGAGATTGTTACATTGCTCGACAAACACTTTCCTCTCGGACAAGTGATTGTTTCATTGAATTAACCTAAAAAACACTTTCCTCTCAGACAAGTGATGTTTGTAGTGCTGACTCTATTAAGTTGCAGCCAAAAAAAATCATTAAAATAAAGAAAGGTTTATACAACATCAATTTCTTATGGACATACATTAGATTCACAACCAAAATTAGTATTCACATCAAGGTTCCCATAACTCAAGTAAAGAAAATTAGCTATTCATGGTACAAAGATCAACAATATGTATTGAATTAATAATCAAGAATAATTAATAAATCATACCCACAATCAATCTTCAAATGGAAGATGTTTACAAGAATATTAGGAACCCTCAATGAGAG
>NW_025823249.1:0-2507 GCF_002878395.1 Capsicum annuum | reverse complement strand
AATAAAATAATTTTTCGAAAAAAAGGAAAAAATTTCTATGGCCAAACAGCTACATATATTTATATAAAAAAATAATTAATTTATTCGATAGAATGTGATATATTCGTGTAAAATTAAGTAATGTATTTGAAAGAATGTGATATATTTATGTAATATTAAGTAGTGTATTTATATAAAATTAAGTGATGTATTTAAAAAAATGTAATGTATCTGTTTCAACTAAATCAAATATTTTAGTAATTTAAAAAGAAAAAAGTTAAAATAGAGAGTTATTAGCTTCAACAAGGGAAAAAAGTTTTAAAAAAGTTAAAAAAGTGAAATGCTTATAATTTCAAATAGTAACGGAAAATTGAAGGGAAAAAAGTTACGAAACTAAGGTTACATTTATTTTTATTAAGACGTCTAAATCTGAATAGACATTGAATGATTAAGATATTGCCTCTATATCTGAAAACTGAATAATTAAGACTTTGTTTTTCAGCATCTGAATGTACAAAATTTATTTATTTGTATTTATAATAAAAAATATAATTCAATTAAAAGACTAATTATATATTAAAATAATCTTTAATTTAATACAATAAAATTATTATTTGATTGGAAAAAAATTGTATCTGTTAGTGATGGTGAAAATGGTTTGTACTAGTTAGGGGTGTGCAAAAACCGAACCGACCAATAAACTGAATCGATTAAAATGTTATTGGTTTATTATTATTGGGTTATTGAGTTAGTGGTTTGTTAATGGTTTTATAAAAAAAATTATTGGGTTATTGGTTCGATTCGATTTTTTTTTATTGGGTTATTGGGTAAATCGATAACCCAATAAGAATATACATATATATATATGATTTATTATATATTTCTCTTAATTTCTCTTTAATTTCTACCAATTAACAAACCTATTATTTCAATTATACAAACTCTTAATTTCTCCTAGCAACATTTAATTCAAACTTGAAGATTCTTATAAATTAAAAACATTATGTAGGATTTTGGGTTGCAACAAAGATTCGATTTTTTTTTCATGTTAGTTACTACTATTTTTATTTTATGAGTATTTTCTTATCGGTTAAACCGAAAATTGAACCGTTAAGGACTAAAAATCGATAAACCAAAAATCGATAAAAAATATCTTATTGGTTTGGTTATTGGTTTAGCATATTTAAGAACCGATAATGTATAAAATCGAACTGAACTGGACGATGCACACCTCTAGTACTAGTGGGGATGGTGGTAATGATTGATGTCAGTGACTAGTAATGTTGGTGGTGATAATTGTGACGGTAGAGATGATTGGTATTATAGTAAGTGTTATGACGGTGGCGATTGATGGCGCTGAGGTGGTTGTGATGTGAAGTTGGTTGATGTTAGTTATTGGAGGTGTTGATTTTGATGGCTGCAAAATAAATGCATGGTGTTTGACGATGTGTTAGTAGTAGTTTGAGACGTTGTTAGCTATCATAGTGGAGATGGTTGTTAGTAGAGATAGATTGTAGCGGTTGAAGTGGTGGTAGAGGTGGTGATACGATGGGTTGAGAACCAAAGTATGCCACCAAACTAAAAAAGTTACCAAAATATATCATATATTTTTTTTTTTAAAAAAAAACACCAAAATAGGCTTAACTCACAAAAAAAGTGAGTTATGCAAAAAAAAAATTTACGAAAGCCAACTAATGTCGTGAACTGTTTTCGAAAAGTATATAACTCACAAAAATTGTGAGTTATCCATTTTTTTGTACAAAACTCACAATTTTTGTGAGTTATACATTTTATTTATTTTAACATAACTCAAAAAAATTGTGAACTATCCATTTTATTTTAACAAAACTAACAAAAATTGTGAGTTATGTGAGTTATCCACTTTTATTTTAACATAACTCACAATTTTTGTGAGTTATCCATTTTTATTTTTATTTTAACACAACTCACAAAAAAAAGTGAGTTATGTACATAACTCACAAAAATTGTGAGTCATTTTGGTTTAATTTATATGTTTTCCTTCTATTATATAACTCAAAAAAAATTGAGTTATGTATATAACTCACTTTTCTTGTGAGTTTATTTACATAAGTCGCCTTTTTTCGTGAGATATGTTAGAATAGAATGCATAATTCACAAAAAAAAGTGAGTTATACATTTTTCAAATTTTCCTATTTAACATTCGTATGCATTCATTCTTTGTATAAGTTTTTGAAATTCCTCTCCATCATATTCAGTTTTTTTTCTTCAACTTCAATTCTTCTTTTTCAATTTTCTTCAAACTCAATTTATCTTTTCAAAACTTAATCAAATCTTAGAGAATGAATTATGAACGTGTTAAAGTTGCACTATTTTGAGATGGATTTTGAACATGTTAAAGTTGCACTATTTTGGGATGATAAAATTATTCACGAGGAAAATACAATATATTATAGTATGTCCCCCAAGTCCAACGCGAAGTATCCAATTTCAATTGGTTACAAAGAATTTGTAGAATCAATTTTTAGAAGAATGAAAATAAAAAGTAA
>NW_025823248.1:0-2586 GCF_002878395.1 Capsicum annuum | reverse complement strand
TACCTCTCTACATGAGTACATAATCCAAACCTACTCTGTATGTATCATAGTACACAGCAAGCTCATCTGAATAATCTGGTAGAGTTAAAACTGAGGCGAAGGTGAGTCGAGTCTTCAACTCCTGAAAACTCTTCTCGCAGGAATCTGACCACTGAAACTAGACTTTTTTCTGAGTCAATCTAGACACAGGAAAGGCAATAGATGAGAATCCTTCAATAAACTGATAATAATATCTAGCTAAACCCAAAAAACTCCTGATATCTGATGGAGAGATAGGTCTAGACCAGTTTCTCACCGCTTTGGTCTTTTAAGGATAAACTCTAATGCCATCACTGTAAATGATATGACTAAGTAATGCTACTGAACTTAGCCAAAATTCACACTTACTAAATTTGGCGAATAGTTGATGAGTTCTGAGAGTCTAAAGTATGATTTTGAGGTGATCTACATGATCTTCTCACTATAGAAATAGATAAGAATGTCATCAATAAAGACTATAAAGAACATGTCCAAGTACTATTTAAACACACAATTCATTAAGTACATAAAAGCTGTCGGGGCATTATAAAGACAAAAGAACATACCAGAAACTCGAATTGACCATACCGGGTTCTGAAAGCTATATTCAAAATCTCATATTCTCTGACTCTGAGGTAATGATAGCCTAATCTGAGGTCTATCTTATAAAAGTAGATGGCACCCTAAATTTGGTCAAACAAGTCATTCATTCAGGGAAGTGGATATTTATTCTTGATAGTGACTTTGTTCAACTGGCGTTAGTCAATGCATATTCTAAGAGAACCATCTTTCTTATGCATGAATAGAATTAGTGCACCCCATAGGGAGACTGAGTCTAATGAATCCCTTATCTAGGAGATCTTTCAACTGTTCTTTTAACTCTCTGAGTTCTATTGGATCCATTCTTTATGGCGGAATAGATATGGGTTTTGTATTTAGAAGATCTACTTTGAAGTCAACTTCCCTAACGAGAGAAACTCCAAGAAGATCTTTGGGAAACACATAAGAGAATTCATTCACTACTGTAACTTACTCAATACTAGGAGTTTCTGAGTTGGGAGTCTTTGAATCGCACTAGATGGTAGACACATCCCCTGGATATTATTTTTCTCACTCTAAGGTATGAAATCAACTGACCCTTAAGCATTGTTGTAGTACCTCTCCATTCAAGGAATAGCTCATTTGGAAACTAAAAGTAAACAAATCTATTTCTATAATAAATTGAGGTATAGCATGAATGGAGCCAATCTATATCGAGAATAACATCAAAATCTATCATATCTAGCTCTACAAGGTCTGCTGAAGTAACTTTCTAAGATATCATAATCAAAAAGTTCTTGCATACCCATTGGGCTATGATAGATTTACCCACTAGGGTAGAAACTAAGAAAGGCTCTACTAGGATTTCTAGACTAACTCCAAAGTTAACAGGTATATAAGGAGTTATAAAAGATAAAGAAGATCCTGGATCTAGCAAGGAATAAATATGTAAATGGAAGATCTATAACGTAATAGTGACAACAATAGGGGAATTTTCTTGATCTTATCTAGACTAAAGTGCATACAGCCTATATAAGTGTTGCCCACTGGTTGAACTAGAAACGGCACCCTACTGATTTGGGCAACCTAACTAAGCTGAAGAACGAGTATACTAACCCTAACAACTTAAATAAGGACAATATTTGACTCTGTGGTGTGGCTTACCATACTGAATCAAATATCACTACCAGCTCTGAAGACACCCTTGTGATTTCTACCACATGTATGAAAAAGGGGATTTGTTCAAGCACTGCTAACACTACCCTGAGATTTGTAGCTTGGCGCCCTATTGCTATTACTATTTTTGAACTAAGGTAATGGAGAACTGGTTAAGGATGGAGCTAGAACTAAAGATTTTTGAAGAATTAGGAATGCTTACCACCCTCTAACTTAGGCTAAATAAAATTAAAGCTACCTATTCTAGCTCTCTTGTTCTACCTCTCTCTCTCTCTGGTATTAGCCTCTTCTATCTGCTAAGCATAGACAATGAGCCAATATATATCCATCTCCTTAATCAGCATCATTGTCTTACACATCTTAACTATACTATCTGACACCCCAACTATGAACTTGCCCTTTCTAGACATACTGTCTGCTACTACATGGGGAGCATACCTGGCTAATTAGGTAAACTTAAGAGAATTCTCTTTCATGCTCAAACTTCCCTGCCTGAGATTGATGACCTTTAACACCTTGGATTCTCTCAATTCTAAGGGAAAGAATCTCTCTAAGAAAGTAGTAGCAAGCTCTTCCCACTTTATGGGCTCTGCATCTATGCCCTGTCTACCTTCCACTACTTAAACCACGTATGAGCTACATATTGTAGCTGATAGGAGGCTAACTCAGCACTCTCACTAGAAGTCACTTGCATAATAGATGTGACTTTCTGAACATGATCGAGGAACTCCTGTGGATCCTCTTCTAGCTTAAATCCTGAGAATACTGGAGGATTCATTCGGGTGAAGTCTCAAATCCTGGATACAATAGTATTTGCCTGTGGATTGGCTGGAATAGCTACTAACTATTTAT
>NW_025823247.1:0-1122 GCF_002878395.1 Capsicum annuum | reverse complement strand
AATAAAAAGAAAAATTTAATAGGTCAAACTAATAAAATAATAATTTTCTAATTAATTTCTCTCTAATATTTTTCGCGCATCGCGCGGCGACGAATGCTAGTATATATACTAAATAATAAGAAAGTCTTGCTTAAATTGTTGCCAAGTGACAGTCTAGGATGACACCATGTGTTAGTTTTAGGACAAATTAGTTAAAGTTAGGTCTAATTAGTTATTTATTAGTTATTGTGTTCAATTAATTTTTTTTTAATAGCTTTTAAATTTTCCTGCAGTTTTTTTAATTCAAAATTCTGACCTTTCTTAATCATAGCAATGGTTGGTTGTTACTATGAATTAAAAACTTCCGATTTATTGAATTGAAAAGAAATCTATGCCATTTGTTTTCACTTTATATTAAATAAAACATATATTTATTTGATATTAATATTATTTTTAAATATTCTCACGAAAATGAAAACTGTCAAGTTATTTTAAATTTAAAACTATAAATTATGAAATTAGAAGTATTTCAATTTTAAAAGAGAATAACGTGGATTGTTAGTGTTACATTTCTATTAGGAATTATTTGTTCTATTTTTTCAAAAATAAATTTTAGCATTACTTAAATTTTTAATTCAGAGTAGTTATTCAAAATTCAATTTTTTACAATTTTATACTCTTCCTAAAAAAAATTACACCTAAATTATAGACTCACACTAATCCATTCCTATCCACTCTAAATTATCTTTTTGAAAAAAAAAAATTAAATTAATTAACCTAAACTAACCCCAACCCACATCTGAATAACTTCCCATTTTCATTTCCACGGCTGGAAAAAGGTACCCCGATATGTTTTCATGATCATATCTAGTTGCACAGGACACAAATATATATCACACTCATCAAATAAATATATGAGAGCATAAGCATAGACTGTTACTCGATAAGAAAAATTCTTATGGAGAACATCAAACTGCATTACATTTTTGACTTATCGTAACTTTTATCCAAAGTTCATCTACGAGTCATTAAAAAATATATTTTATTATTTTTTTATCATGTAATATATTTCATACTTGAAAATATCACGTACTTCTTAATATCTTTAATATCTTATTTGTATTGCAGATGCCATGAATGCAA
>NW_025823246.1:0-1362 GCF_002878395.1 Capsicum annuum | reverse complement strand
TAGTACAGTCCTCTCAGTCTAACCAGCCTCATTTGAGGACGAATGTTTCAAAGGGGGAGATATTGTAATACCCAGTAATATTCTTAGCTTGATTCAGCTCCTAGTTGCATGCGTAAAGGGATTAAGGCTTGAAATTTTCACTAAGTGTTGGAGATTTAGTCATTTTGAAGACCCATAAACTTTGCAGATTTTTATTTTGGTCTTCCTGACCCTAAGACATTGGTTTTTGAGTTAATTCATGTTCAAAAATATAAAAAGTATACCTCGAATGATTTTTAGATTTTTCATCCAAGGTCTAGGGCATGTTTGGATCATGAAACCAGTGGGTCACTACAATAAGCCCGTGTCGCGGTAGCTAGTCCCAACCTCATGGTGGCTGCATCGTGGTGAGGGAATTCTTTGACTGTGATAAGAACGCATTATGTTAAGGGTGTTGCATCCATTTCTTGACTTAAATGATTGAAGGGAAATTGGTTATTTTCCTCCTCAACCCCAATCATCCATAACATGACCTGAGGCATCTTTTAGGACATTATTTGCCCTTCTTCTCAAAATCACTCTCAAGAAAACCCTCCTCCTTTACCTAAGAACAAATTCAATTGCTTTTTACCTAAGTATTTAAGAATTCAAGCTCCCCAAAATCAAGAACCTTTAATAAAGCATCAAGAATAGGGTTTTTTTCCCAAGGTACGAAGCTTAAGGTATGAGGATGTTCATCCATGGGTCCCTTTCACCCATTTATCCCAAAAACCTTTTTTTCAACTAAATTATGGAATTTTCCTTTACTATGATATTTTATATGTTCAAGATGGGTTTAATTAATGTTTTTCCTTGGTAATTCAAATTCAGTTCAGCCCATGTATGATCCTATGAAAGATTTTGATTTCCTCATGCTTTAAATTTTAGTTCCCATGTCTTGTTTAAGTGAATTTCATGTTAAATTACCCAATTTATGCATTTATCCATGTGAATCATGTTGATTTCCTATTTTTAGCCTATTCCCATGTTTATGTTCACGATTTTCACTTGTGTGAAAATGCCTATGTTTTTAGAAACTATGATCCCATATAATTGTTTTAAAATCTTACCGTCGTAAATTATGGTCATTCAGTGTTGGCGGGTTATGAACACCCGACACCTTTGTGTTTTACATGACTTCAGATCTTTTAAATAATGATTTTGGTTTAACCATAAATATTACCATTTACTCAGATATTATGATCATGATGTGCAATGTCAGTTTTTATGTTCAGTTGAATTTCATTTAGTTCAGTCCAGTATCAGTGTCATTCAGTTGGGAGTAACACTTAACACCGAGTGAATATAGGGATGACATCTCTTCCATCATTAGGCATGAGACGT
>NW_025823245.1:0-1633 GCF_002878395.1 Capsicum annuum | reverse complement strand
ACATCCTTCCTGATAGTTGTGGGATTGCAAGGAAAATCAAAGTCTGTCTCTCATCTTTTCTTTTCTCTCTTGTAATCAAATAGATCCAACTCATCAGGCATGCTCATAACTTTGTTTTTTCTTTCATTGAAGTGGTAAATTTGTTGAAAACATGATGCTCAAAAAGAAGAAACTTGAGTTTAAGTTGTAATAGCATGGAAATCAGAAATTAGGGTTAAGTTGTGCCTAAATTGCAAAAAAGTTTAAAACCCCAAGTACAAGAATAAAAATTCCATGTGGTTCTATGAAGAATTTAGTCGCAAAATTAAGAGTACAAATTGAGTTGGGAAAATTTTTGAGCTGACGACGTTGCTGATAGGCTGTTATAAGCGTGACGCCTTATCAGCTTATATTGTCAGAAAATTGGCAAAAGGAAGCATTCACTGTTTAAGGCTGACGACTTACCTGATAGGCTATCACAACTGTGACACCTTATCAGGAATGTCGTCACAAGCTTGAGAGAAGTATGCCAGTTCTATTTAAGGCTGATGATATAACTGATAGGCTATCACAAATGTGACGCCTTATTATCCACGTCGTCACACAATGATGATAATGCTAAGTGAACTTGAATAGCATGTTTTGATTTTCACACCTTGAATATTAAATTGTGTTTGTCTTATGGTCCAAGAATATTCCTATGGCACCTAAAAGCAAGAATCCTAACACTCCAAAGAAAGCTGCCAAGCCCAAGGTAGTTCAAAAGATCAATGATGAAGACTCTGATTATGAGGATAAAGAACCACTGCTCAGGTGGAGGAGAAAGAAACCCAGTCCAAAGGTACCTCCTCCATCTAAACCCATCGCAGTAGAGGATAGTGATGATACTGAGACCACCACCCCAGATGAGAGTGAATCTTCTGAGCAAGAGGGTTCTAATCAAACTGAGTCCGAACAGCCTGAGTCTGAGAAGGCTGAATCTGAAGAACCAGGGGCAGGACATGCTGAGTCTGAGAAATCTGATTCTGAGGAACCATCTTCAAAAAGTCCCTCAATAGAGAATCAAGTTGATAAGGAACCCCCATCTCGGGTAACTTTGATAAAATATAAGAATCCTGAGGTTCGATAGAATGCTAGATGGCAGATCCCTGAAGCAAAGGACATCTTCCTCAAAGGTTTGATTAGAACAAAAAGAAGATCTGCCAGACGGCCAGTATTTCTAGAGAAGAGTGCCATCATCACAGGATTATCGGGGTTTCCTGCAGTTGAGAAAAAATTCAGAGATTATGGGCTGGGATGGATTGCCAAGGGAAGTAAACCATTTTGTCTTATGTTAGTCCAAGAGTTTTACGCGAACTACCAGGCTAGGTTAGAGGGAATGTGCAAGAATGGAGAAACCACAACAGACCAGCCTTTGCTAACCAGAGTTCCAGTTCGTGGGATAAATATAGATATTTTTGACACGACTATCAACAAATTTCTACAGGAACCCAACTTTATTCCTCAGGTTGCAAATCCTACATTCTACCATCGTCTGAAGAGTAAGGATGACTAGCGTCCTTGGTTAGCTACACTTACATCTGAGGGATATCCTTTGTGGCTGACCTGAACCAGTGAGCATATTTACAAGGCTTTTTTGACTCAAGAGGCAAAG
>NW_025823244.1:0-1134 GCF_002878395.1 Capsicum annuum | reverse complement strand
CCAAGGTCAATTTCATGATAATTCCTCTTATTCTATGGGTTTCAACCTATATTCCACCTTTATCCTACCAATTTCTTTGGTACAATATTGAATTATCAACATGAAAGAGTAAATTAGCAATCTTTAACAAAAACCCAAGGATTTTCTACCTAATTTGCTTATTTGAACAAAAGAATCAAATAGGTTAGGTCAAATCATCCCCAAGAACCTCAAAAGTAATAATTTTAGTGGTTAACAATCGACCTACAAATAAACAAAGGGAACCACTTGCCTTTATAAACAGTTTGGATGAAAATTGAGTGGAATTCACTAAAAATCACCTAAGACCTTCCCAGAATAAGTTTTGAAATAATGAAATATTTTGGGGTAATTTTCAACATTAATCTGTATGCATCCCGCTATAGCAACCTCACTATAGTGGGATCTACCCGCTATGGTGGATTAACCATCACTAACTCCCACTATAGTAGGAAAATTTCCAATATAGAGGTGCAATAGTAGCAACCCTCCACCAACTAAGCGAGTGTAGGGAGGTAAAAATTTAGGATTTCTCTTAGTTTTGCCTTTTTCACAATTCACCCTCAAACCTTGACATTTCATACTAGCCCCTTTACGTCAAGTTTGATACCAGGAGTTTTACTTTCTCAAATTCAATTTCAAAAGATACTATAGATTTATTATATCTTAGCTAATATAAAATATATTTAATCCTTTCATATTTATCCAATTCATTCCAGGATTTGCCTAAATCATACCTTGCTCGGATTTCTTCTCAAACTAGCCTAGCTTAAAATTTCTAACTCTTAATCTGTGGAACACCCCTATTTTGGGATGCTAGAAATAACCATAACAATAGAAAATATCATTACAATATGATGTTTACATGGTATAATCCTAGTTGTCCGATGATACCTACCATTACTCATGGAGTTTTGATAGTACTCTTTCTATATCCTTGGTTGACTTAGAGTTTCTTGTATAGAGCGGCAGTCATTCAGCATCAACACCTTCATCTCTTTCTATGAATTAGAAAATGAGGATAGTATATATGAAATTTCAGAAAATAAAACAGATAATGAAATAGATGGTGAAATAGATAAATCAAATGACTGAAGAAGATATAAAAATAATAAC
>NW_025823243.1:0-1220 GCF_002878395.1 Capsicum annuum | reverse complement strand
ACATCTAGTGTCGTCCGCGCCAACTCCAGTTTTTGGATCCTCAACCCTAAAAAAAATGAAGTCCAATGCAAGTGCTTCTGAAGGAGGAAGAAGTGTCGCAGAATCACTTAAGAAGACTCTTGCTCTACTTGAGTATTTTGGTTCTAAATACTCTGGCACAAAGAGCGATGGTCGTTCAACAAATGCGTCATCTCCACTTATACTGCATAAGTTGAGCACTTTGAAGATCAACCTATGCGATAATCTATGTTCCTCTTCGACGTCTCCGGTGATAATCCAAGCAATGGTAACTGATGCCTTATCTGTGGAGGAGCAGCTTGCAAATCTGAAAAAGGCAATTGAAGGCCTGACCAACTATGTTCAGAATCAAAAGGCTAGGATTAATAAGATAATGGATAGGGTGGAAGGCTTGATAGATGGAGAATCTACCCATGTATCGAGAAAAGCTCTAGAGGTTTATGAGATAGAAAATCCTGTAAAAATAAACACCTCTAACTAAAGAGGTACAAGTTTCTGCTAAAGGAATGATCCGATTGGGCAATTGAGGGAATTCATCGAAGGGACCCTTAAAGACAAGTATGATGTTGTCACCAAGTCTTCCCTTACGTATGCCAAGCCCTACATTGCGAGAATAGATAGCCTCAAAATGCTTGTCGGCTATCAACTCCTCAAATTTTAATAATTTGAGGGCAAAGGTAATCCAAAACAACATGTTGCACACTTTGTTGAGATATGTAATAATGTTGAAACTTACAGTGACTATCTTGTCAAATAGTTTACTCGTTTCCTAAAGGGAAACACCTTTTATTGGTATACGGACCTCGAGCCTAACTCCATAGATAGTTGGGAACAATTAGAATACAAGTTCCTAAATTAATTTTATAGCACAAGGCGTACAATGAGCATGATAAACCTCACAAATACTCAACAAAGAAAGGATGAGCCAGCGATCGACTTCATCAATCAATGGAGAAATGTGAGTCTAAACTACAAAGATGGGCTCAGTGAAGCTTCTGCAATAGAGATGTGCATCCAAGGAATGCACTGAGATCTTCTATACATTTTGCAAGGAATTAAACCAAAATTCTTTGAAGAGTTAGATACTCGTGCGCACGACATAGAGTTGAGCATGTCTTCTGCTGGAAAGGAAAGAGTGCCTATCCATGACCCTCGAAGGGGAAAGGATAAGCAAAAACCCAAAAGATAGGGCAAGTTTATCC
>NW_025823242.1:0-1041 GCF_002878395.1 Capsicum annuum | reverse complement strand
TATAGCTTTAATTTTGTAAATAAAATGTATCACAAATAAAAAAAAAAATCTTAAATTTAACACTTTACGGAACACAATTTTATGTTAACAACGATGCAATTGTCTCATTCAAAAGTTACACGTATCCCCTCCAACTTAAGAACACCACAAAGTGCGAACAACAAAAAAATAAAGAAACGATAACAAATTATTTTTTTTGTAAGTGAATGATTAAATCTAAAATTCCAAAATAAGTTATTACTATAGTTATATTGTTGATTTTTTTAAAAAAAAAAGAATAATAAAGCTTTGCAAAGTAAATATTCAAAGCTATTGTATGTCAAGGGTTTTTTTGTAAACAAATAATATTCTTTTTAAAATATAACAATACATATTGTTTTCAATACATCAAACCAAACACTACATAAAAAATAATCCCAGCATTACTAATACAACCTATTCAATATTATCTTATACACTCTACCAAACGACCCCTTAATGTGTCTATGACACTTTCTGAAAATGTGATACCCCTCAACATGTGAAAGATCTTGAGGCATGTCAAGCTTGGAAAAACAAAAAATGCTCTTGCTCGAATTACGTTGCTGAGCAGTATGGATAATGACATTATGAGAGAATTTTGAAAGTATGATGATGCTAAGGATATGTGGTCCGCTTTAAAACACTACAACATTTTTGGCCTATGACCACTCTTGTAAAGCATGGCCTAAAATAGCAGAAAGTGTGGCCTTTGATCAAAGGCTACACTTTTGGACTTTAGGCAACACTTTTTGGGGGTGGCCTAAAGAGGCGTAACCTTTGATCAAAGGCCAAGCTTTTCAAGTGTTGCCATATCAGCTACACTTAAAAAGCGAGACCATTAAGGTATAAAGGCCACACTTTGTAGCTTGTCATTGCCAACACTTTTATTTGATAAAGTTACACTTACAAGTATTGCCTTTGTTTTGGTATTGGGCACACTTCACAAGCGTAGCCTTTTGTAGCACCTCTACAACAACACTTAAAAAATGTTGCCTTTGTTTTACTATTGAGCACGCTTCA
>NW_025823241.1:0-2024 GCF_002878395.1 Capsicum annuum | reverse complement strand
AATATTTATAAACTGTAATTGCATCTTTATAATGTTAATCACTTCTCAAATATCCAATCAATATCATAACATGACCCTCGGCCCAATAAAATGCTTAAAATAATCACAAGATCATAATCAAGGCCTTATGCCCAAATACATATCTGAAAATCATATCAATAATTATATTTATAAGATGTAGCATCTCTAATCATCTCACAAATAAGAGGCATCATGCATATAGCAGGCATACTATCAATAAGCATGTAATCATCTCTCACATACGAGGCACCTCAGATCTAGGAAACATAATATAAATAAACATATAATTATCTCTCAGATAGGAGGCATAATATCAATAAACATGTATTCATCTACAAGATATCTCATATCAATAGGTCATACGTCATGACTATAAGGAGGGTCACCTCATTAGGCCAATTATAATACTTGAGAGGAATATCATCTCTATAGGCCTGATAGTCATAGCTAAGAAGAAGGTAATCTCCATAGGCAAAGTAGTTATATCTAAGAAGAAATAACATCTCTATAGAAATCTAAGAAGGAATAGCACCTCTATAGGCCAACATCATATTTAAGAGGAAATAGCATCTCGAAAGGCTAATATCATATCTATGAGGAGCGCCATATCCATAAAAAAGTCACTATTGGAGGAACATCAGTGAAAGTTACAAGATCACAAAGTAACTTTATACAAAGGTTTCCTAGTGTCCACTATGCATACCATCCATAACTAAGTCCACAAGGCTAACATAAGTCTTGTCCTAAGTGGGTCGGATGATCCCACTTCTAATCCTCAATTCACATATTTAAGGATACTATGCCCAAACTAGGCTAAGGTATCTAGTTCATCTTCTAGATGTCAAGTAAGCCATATTCAAGCCTAAGATGGGAATTTATACTAAAAATAAGGGCATTTTAGTCAACTCTATCCAATTTAGGATTTCAATACCACCATACTAGCCCAATAAGATTAAAATATACTAATTATACTTCTAATGCTAAAACCACATCCCAAACCTAACACTATATTGTATTCATGATACAAGCTAATCTAAACTAAGGAGAAGGTGGTCGGATTCTGAAGGGTTATAAATATACAATTTTACGAGTGCAAAACCCTCATCTAATCCACAAATATCCACAATCAAGGCTATGCCATTCTACTCATAATCAGACCTAACATCCAAATTCACATGCAATATTTATCACACATCTATAAAGATAAGTAGACAGAAGCCTACCTTGAAGCCGAACCGCAAACCACACATCATACATCACATGCTCATTTTCACCATCACACTAACAAAATAATAATTTACTTATCAATACGAGTTTAACGATACTCATATTACACTATTACACTTCGGACCCAAAATGACACCAAAACCCCAACTGGGTCCCACTTATCAAAAATGAGCTTTCGAGACTAACCCACTGTTCAAATACCATTAGAGAGTTATAACCTTCAAGAAATTGGTGCAAATAAATCCAATTTGGGCTAAAATCAAGCCTCAAGCCATTAGGTGTTTTGGGTCAAATAATCAAGAATTTAACACTAAAATTGAAGGATTCAGACCTTAGATTTGATGTTAATCTCGATTACGCATGCTATTCAAGATCTCATTCAACACCCAAGACTCAATTTAAGGATTTCACAATCTACTAGGGTTTATGGGTCTCAACAAAATGGATAAATGGCAAATTCTCGGCCAAAAATGGCCTTATAAAGACCCTTCCCAGTCCCTAAGGTCATGCACCCACGCTAGCTGCGATCGCGGCATCACGATCCTGAGTCCCCTTTGGCAATCGTGGTCCTTTATTGTACCAGATGACGGCTGAAACATGGAAAATATTCCAAATTTTGGCTGGCTTGGGATGCATCTTAAACCCAATTTTTGCACAACAAAATATGTAACAACACTAAATTCAATGTTTTGAATGTGTTGAAGAAGTCGGATTTTTAATTCTAAGTCATTTAAACAAAATATGGTTCCCACACACAAACTTCCAAAGTTCCAAAT
>NW_025823240.1:0-1413 GCF_002878395.1 Capsicum annuum | reverse complement strand
CTCTAAGGAAGAAGCTTTGTGAGCACAGGAAATTGACACGATTGTCTGTCAAAATTGAAACCTGAACAAACAACTCCTGAATTAAAAATAAGGAAAGTCAATGTGTCAATTTCTGAAGTCCAAGAGATGAGTGACATGTTCCAACAGATAATTAACCTGTTGTGACAGATGACTTACCTGTTGCAACAGACTATGATCTGTTAGAATCGAGGTCAGGTTCTATAGCAATAGGTTACTAATATGTTATAACAGATATTTACCATCTGTTGGAATCGAGTTTGGGTTCTGTTGCAACAGGTTAATAATCTATTGCAACAAATATTTACCTTGTTGCAACAGACAACACATCTGTTGAAATTGAGTTCAGGTTCTGTTGCAATAGGTTAATAATCTGTTGCAACAAATATTTATTACATTGTACCAGATAATTAATCTGTTTAAGCAGATAAATCATTTGTTGCATCAGATGACCCATTTGTTCGATTCATATTACGGCCTATAGAACCATAAACATGAATCCAACATATCGGTCTTCCGTTGAAACAGATACCTCATCTATCGCAACAGATGATTTATCTGTTTAAACAGATAGATCTTATATTGGATTCATGATTGTGTTCTATCCATTGTTGGAAAAATAGCACAATAGCAGTTACCAAATGAAAAATTCAACTAAAAATCATAATTTGACTTACCAAAGTCTCCTATAAAGTAATGCCAAAGTGAAAAGTGATGTACGAAATAAAATTTGACCTAAGAAATTGGTCAAATAGCAACAGTAGTGGTAACAACAACAACAACAACAATGGTAAACAAGAAGAAGATGAAGATGATAATGAAGTAGAAGATGATGATAATGAAGCAAAAGATGATGAATAAAGGAGCAGCAATAATGAACAACAAAAATCGCTAAGAGAGAGAAAACAACAATGGATGAGAAGAGAGAGAAAGACACTTTTTTTCCTCCGTTTTTCATTTTATTAGGCAAACATTTGGATCAAAGTGTAAATTTAAAAACTTGTGAGTTATTCTCAAACTTACCAAACTTTCTTAATCCATAACAAAGTAATTGTCACCTCCACTCAATTATTAAGACTTGTTTCACCTACACCTCAGTTTAAAACTCTTTTGTCACTTACAACCCAAACCCCCATGTTACCCAAATATAAAAGATTACGTATAAAAATAATTAAGCATATAATGATACAATTGAATTACAATATATGCAACATTATGTTAATTTAAATGGCCAACTGCAAAAGTATTTTTTTTTGTAATTTTACCAAACGTGAATATAAACTTCCAAAAAATTGACAAACTAAAGAAGAATGAGATTATTTTTAGTGTGCGTAAACGGGGAGATTTTAAGATTGCATGAGAGGCGAAAATTTATTTTTTATTTATAAATGGCTT
>NW_025823239.1:0-1614 GCF_002878395.1 Capsicum annuum | reverse complement strand
CCAATTTTGTGGCTAAGTGTATAGTATGTTAACAAATGAAGGTGGAATACTTGAGTCCTAGTGAAATGTCTAAATAGATTAAACTGCTTGTGTCGAAATGGGATATGATTAATATGGCTTTTGTTATAAGTCTTCCACGGTCGCTGAATTAGTGTGACTACATTTGTATCATCGTGTTTAGGATGACTAAGTCTACTCGCTTCTTGCTAGTGAGGAATAATTATTCTGCCAAGGACTATGCAAAGTTGTTCCTTCAAGAGGTCATAAAGTTGCATGGTGCGCCTGTCTCAATTATCTCAAATCATGGTACTCAGTTCTTATTACATTTCTGGCACTATTTTCAGCATGGTTGAGGACTAAAGGGAGCATTAGCACCGCTTTTCACCCATAGGAGGATCGGCAAGTGGAAAGAACCATTCATACATTGAAAGATATACTGTAAGCTTGTGTAATTGACTTTGGTGGTACTTGGTATGACCACTTTCCTCTCATTGAATTTATCTATAATAATTGTCACCATTCTAGCATTGGTATGGCTCTGTTTGAGGTATTGTATGGTAAGAGGTGCATATCTCTTATTGAGTGATTTGAGGTTGATGAGAAAGAGATGTTTGGATCGGATGTGGTTCACCAAGCTATGAAAAAGGTAAAGGTAATTTCAGATAAGGTTAAGACCGCCCAAAGTTGCCAAAAGTCCTATACAAATATAAGGCAGAGAAAGTTAGAATTTAATATTAGAGATTAGGTATTCTTGAAGGTATCTCCCATGATGGGGGTAATACAATTTCGGAAGAAGGGAAAACTCAGACCCTGATATATTGGCTCGTACTTGTTTTTAAGAAGGTTGGTAATGTTGCATATGAATTGGATTCGCCCTTTAGCATGAGTTCCATTCACCGGGTGTTCCATGTGTCTATGTTTTAAAAGTGTGTGAGTGATCCTTCAATGGTTGTTCCCTTGGAGAATATTGGTATTTTGCATTCCTTCTATTATGAGGAGGTCTGAAGATAATATTGGATCGGCAAGTCCGACGATTGTGGATGAAGGATATTGCTTCATTAAAAGGTTCTGTGGCAGGACCAAAAGTCTAAAGAAGCTACTTAGGAAGCCAAGGAGGACATGAAATCCAAATATCTTTTCCTATTCCCTATTATATAAATTCATGCTTGAGGAGAAAATTATATTTTAATAAATTACTTGAACCATTTAGTTCAAAAATAATAAAAAATTGGGATGAAACAAAATAGTAGATACTTTTGGAGCAAGAATAAAATTTTTACAACAATGGTATCCGAGCCTATGTTGTTTAAAGTTACAAAAGTAGTATATATTTGGATTTATATTATTTAGATGAATAAAGTACAAAAATTACCAAAATATAAAGAATTAAAGCAAATAATATCTAAAAAACGTAAAGAATTAAAAATAAGGATAGAAAGACTGCAATATAACATAATTGTCGGAGTTAGTAAAAACTCAATAAATGCACAAAAAGAAGAAATATAAAATTTAGAATCGACAATAGATAGTCTAGAATATACATACCAACATGATCTATTAACAATTGAATAAAAAATGAACAAAGAAGAATTTATAATAGATTAAAAAATATAT
>NW_025823238.1:0-1556 GCF_002878395.1 Capsicum annuum | reverse complement strand
GTGTACTGCACGCAAACTATTGTACTACTCCTTCCAATTCAATTTATTTATATTACTTTTCATTTTTGTTCATTTTAAAAAAAACATTTTTTACTAACTCTTTAGTTTTAACTTTGTATATGATATGTTTAAACCATAAGATTAATAAACATTTTGATATATTCAACATATCTTTAGTTTGATGTCACAAATATCAAAATTCAGAAGTCTATTTTTATTTTCTCAAATAATGCGGGTGTGTGGGTTGTAGCTTGCAATCTGGAGAGTCTTGTGTAGCCGGGTTAGTAAGCCTAGGTCCGTATTCATAGGGTCCTTGTTATGGAAGTGTAGGTTATTACTTAGTGAGTGCACTAGGTCTTATGTTTTAGTACCTATTTTCTTATTCCGTGTCGCCCTTATGTCTCGTATTTCGTATTTCTCTGATGTCTATTTTATTATTTCTTATTCCTGATTTTCTATTATGTTTTCCATCCCTTTGTTTATTGTTCCCTACTTTGAGTCGGGGGTCTATCGGAAACAGCCTCTACACTTCCTCGGAGGTAACATTATGGACTGCGTACATCTTATCCTCTCCAGACCTCCACTCTTGTGGGAATACACTGGGTATGTTGTTGTTGTAATGCATCAAGTCAAAATCAAACAAATAAATTGAAACGAATTTAAGTATTATTGTAGTGGTATGTAGAAAAATAAGTAAATATTGTTCGGATAATCTACAACATACTAGTTACTACTACTTCCTCTATTCCTAAATAATTGTCACCGTTTTTGTTTGTGTTTTCTTAAAAAAAATATTAACTACATGCTAAATTAACTAAGTTACCCTTATTTATTATTCTTTTCTACTTAATACTCTTTTTTTCGCACTATAATAATATTTTTTCATATTTATGACTAAGGGTTAAAGTGAAAATAATAATAATTATAACTTGGTTTTGTGAAATGACAAGTATTCCCTCTGTCTGAATTTACTATATTTTGACTTGGCACATCTATTAAGTAATTAGTACGAAGTAGTAATTATTAACATGAGCATTTCACCATTATATCTTTTTTAATTGATATTTATTGTATTAGATCTTGAACTTAGTTTAGAGGATAAATAATTGTAAACACCTAATTTTGACCCAAACCTAATGTTTTATATCATTTCAATGTTCAATTAATTTTTTTTTTTTTAATTTATCTTACTTTTTGAAGTTTGTTAAAAATTTTAAAAATTAAAAAAATAGAGTCACATTTTAAATAAGTTTTTATTTTATTATTTATTTATTTCTTTTTTTTTAAAAATAAAAAAATAAAAAAATAAAAAAAATAAAAAAATAAAAAAATAATAATAATAAAAAACTTGTTTCTTCTTTCAATTTTTAGAGAATGGTGTAATATTAATTTTTCTAAATCATATTCCCAAGACTAGTTATTAGCTTATGTTATATTTTATTAGTTTTTAATTATTTTTATTTTATTAATAATAATAATAATAATAATAATATAATTAAAAAAAATAATAATAAAATAAAATAAAGAAGCCTAAACTACCCAAACCACCCACAATT
>NW_025823237.1:0-1087 GCF_002878395.1 Capsicum annuum | reverse complement strand
AATCAACTTGGGCATGACAGGGAGGCTAGAGAGTGTCCTAGTGTTGCCTGTTTGTGTTGGCGGGGCCATTTGGTTGGTCAAACAGGTGAAACGGCTCGAACAGGGCAATTTGGGGCCAAATAGGTGTGCTATAGCCTATGGTTCTGAGGGTGAGCCCTGTGTTCGGGGGTGCCATGGGCTGAAAATTGATCTGTGCATACTGGGAAGGCTGGAGAGCATCCTAATATTGCCCGTTTGTGTAGTCGAGTACATTTGGTTGGTCAAATGGATGAAACAGCGCGAATTGTTCATTTTGGGGCCAAATCATTGAGCTATAGCCCATAGTTCCGTGGTTGAGCCCGAGGTCCGGGTGTGGGCCAAAAATCGACTTGGGCGTGCCAGAAGGTTGGGCAGTATTCTAGTGTTGCCCTTTTGTGTAGGAGGGTCCATTTGGTTGATCAAACGTGTGAAACGATGCGAACGAGGAATTTTGGGGCTAAATCGGTGTGCTATAGCCTACGGTTCTAGGTGTGGGCCCAGGGTCTGGGTGTGTCGTGGGACAAAAATTGAATTGAGCATGACAGGAAGGGTGGGAAGAGTCTTAGTATTTCCCATTTGTTTGGGTGGGGCCATTTCGATAGTAAAATGGGTGAAACAGCACGAACGGGACATTTTGGGGCTAAATTGATGTGCAATAGCCAATGGTTCCAGGGGTGGGCCTGGGTTTAGGGGTTGCCGTGTGCCAACAATCAACCTAGGCATTCTTGGAAGGCTAAGAAGAATCCTATTATTCTTGTTTATGTGGGTGGGGCCATTTTGTTGGTCAAACGGTCAAAACAGAGTGAATGGGGCATTTTGGGGCCAAATTGGTGTGCCGTGGGCCAAAAATTGGCCCTGGGCTCGGGGGTGCCGTAGGATAAAAATTGACTTGTGCATGCCAGAGAGGCTTGGGAGCATCCTAGTGTTTCCTGTTTATGTGGGCGGGGCCATTTGGTTGGTTAAACAGGCGAAATGGTGCGAACAGGGTATTTTGGGACCAAATTGGTGTGGGCCCAGGGTCTGGGGGTGCCATGGGCCAAAAATTGACTTGGGCGTGCCAGGAAGGCTG
>NW_025823236.1:0-2823 GCF_002878395.1 Capsicum annuum | reverse complement strand
GAACCTGAACACACATGGCACTCACTCACTTCATTGACCACTACACCGCACCCTTTGTAGCCCCTACAAACTTTTTTTCAAAGTTGTCAACTAAAATTGTATCAAAAGATTCAATTTTTTTTACACAAAACCCACTAACCTTCCTTTCAATTTCTACTAATAAGCCTCAAATACCAAACAAAAACTCACCACATTTGAGTTTTCCTCAACTATACCCTAAAACCCTTACTATAGTACTATATACAAACACACAAAAATTCTCCCACAAAACAACAACATATGCAGTGAAACCCCACAAGTGGGGTCTGGAAAAAGCAGAGTGTATGCAATGATGGATTCGATGAAAATAAAGAAGAAAGATGAAAAGGTAATTGGAGGGAAGAGATAAAGCGAAGCGGCAAAGAGAAAAAGAAAAAAATTATATATTTAAGGGCTACAAGTTTAGGATATTTTTGGAATTAAAGGAAAATATAAGGGATAAAAGGTAAATATTTGGTCAAATCTAAAAGAATTTTAATTTAAAAAGCTGGGGTTACCTAACTTCTCACT
Source organism: Capsicum annuum (assembly GCF_002878395.1). NCBI lineage: Eukaryota > Viridiplantae > Streptophyta > Magnoliopsida > Solanales > Solanaceae > Capsicum > Capsicum annuum. The sequence continues at coordinate 2,274 of NW_025823236.1, read as the reverse complement.
TTTTGATTCTTTTAATCAGTTTTTAGCTTCTTTTAAGCACTTTTTACTTTTACCAAACACCTTAAAAAGCTAAAAAAGAGATTAAAAGCTGGTTTGATCAAATTTTAATCCTATCCAAACGGGCTCTAATACTCCTACTTTTCTGAATCAGTTTTTGTGCGCCTCGACTAAATTTACGGGATATATGCCACTAAGATTTGAACATGAGACTTCAGGTTCTAAGCTCACTTCATTGATCACTAGGGTATACTCTTGTGTTAGAGTTGTGACCCGAATTTTGTTGATCCGACGCATAAAGTTTTGCGGTGCGATCCATGTTTGTGATTTTCAATGGGGTTTGTGGTGGTAGCATAGGGATCGGGCCGATAGGTCCGTGGACCTTTTATGTTTTTGGGACCTAGGACTTATTTGTATGCACATATTATATAAGTGCATTTAGTGGGTTGTTTTGTGTATCTAGAAAATCGAGCCTTCTCCACATTGTACTCTCTCTCCATTATAGTGAAACATCTTCTGCCTCTGCCCGTGGTTTTTCCTGCAAGGGTTTTCATGTAAATTTGTGTGTTCTTGTTTTCTTTCTGCTTTTGGTTTGCTTTATTTCTGCCCGATTCCTAACAAAATGATATCAGAGCCTGTTTGATTATTTTCTCAGGGATGACAACCATAAAGTATGAGATTCTGCTGTTGGATCGCAACACAAGATTTTTGTTATGGCAGGTTAAGATGTGGGTTATGCTCACACAGATGGATTTGGACGATGCTTTATTAGGGTTTGAGAAGATGCCCTCATCATGGACGGACGAGGACAAACGACGTAAGGATCGAAAGGCTCTATCTCAGATCCACCTTCATTTATCCAATCAAATTCTATAGGATGTTTTGAAGGAGACCACAATCGTTGCATTGTGGTTGAAATTGGAATCGTTGTGTATGACGAAGAGCCTAACAAGTAAGTTGCATCTTAAATAACGACTTTATTCCCATCGCATGTCTGAGGATGCATCCTTAGAGGATCACCTATCTGTATTTAAGAAAATCATCTCTGATTTAAAAACTCTAGAGATTAAGTACGATTAGGAAGATCTAGGGTTGATTTTGTTGTATTTGCTGCCTGCATCATACACGACCTTTAGGGATACGATTTTATATAGTCATGATACCCTAACCATAGATGAAGTCTATGATGCGTTGTTCTCTAAGAAGAAGATGAAGCATCTTGTGAATGGGTTGGAGACTCAGGGAGATGGTCTCATTGTTCGAGAAAGAAATCTTGAAAGGAATTCTGGGGGCGATGATAGAAATAGATCGAAATCCAGAAACAGAAACAAAACCTGTAATTACTGTAAAAAAGGGTCATATCAAATTCGAGTGTTGGAAGTTACAGAATAGAGAGAAAAGATGTAACACCCCGTACTTAATTACGTGCATTAGCCATGGTTATATGTGTTGGAGTATATGTATTGATTATAAGTTAGGTATATATGAGTTTAAGTATGAGTATTGATAATTTTGAGATGGTTTCAAGTGTATAGTTTAATTATATGTGTATAGGAATCGACTTTATTTATACCGGAATTTGCTCGTCGAAGAACCTATGCGAAGTTTATTGAGTTAGCTTTCCAACGATATAAAGATTTTTGAAAACAGATGAGTATCGGATATAAGCGAGCATGTTCAAAATTTGAAAATGGTGGACGCAATGAACAGTAAATGTGCAGAATTTTCTGCACACAAAAGTACTGCAGCCAAACAGATTTTTGGGTCGACTTTAAACGATCATAATTCCTTGTAAAAGATGAACTGTGTGAGCTTATATATATCGATGAGAAGCCCTGAGAGTCTTCTTTCTAATTCAATTGGTTTCATCCAAATCCGACATCTGAGTAATGAGTTATACTCGTTTTACTTCAGCCTCTCAAAACAGATTTTTAGGGCCAACTTCAAACGATTATAACTCCTTGTACAGGACGAACTGGGTGGCCTACTTTATATTAAATGAAATCTCTTTGAATTATCTTTCCAACGATACCAATTTCACCCAAATATGATATCGGAGCAAAGAGTTATGGTCGATTTACTTTAGCCTATCAAAATAGTCCACCATGGACAGATTCGGATTTACTTAAATTTTAAGGGCAATATGGTCATTTTGCATCACCTCATGGAAGAAAATTGGTCATGATATACATATACTTAGCCTCATATCCATCATTTATCATCCAAATTATTGAAGAATAAGAAACCCTAGCCTAAGTTCAACTCCAATTATCTTGT
>NW_025823235.1:0-2187 GCF_002878395.1 Capsicum annuum | reverse complement strand
TGACCCACAATCAAGAAACTTTGACCCTAATGCACGATGCGTATATCGTTCTGATGTTCAGGTTCATAGTACTGAAGATTGTCGTGCGTTGAAAAGAGAAATAGAAAGAATGATTCAAGATAAATTAATTATGGTGCAGGATATTGACAGTGGTGAAGGCTCTAGTCATGCTGATGTGCGAACTGACTAACATGTCAAGATCAACAATTAAGAAGGCACTCCTTCCCTTACTAGAAAGGATTTGTAAAAGTTTATTTTATTTTTCTTTCTGTTATTCGAATTATTTCAAGATTGTAGTTTGAAGTCTATCTTGTCTTGTTTATTTGCCATTTATGTTGAAACTCGATCACCTTTTCTTTTATCAAAAAGAAGTGTCCCTTTTATTTATTTATTATATTTTATTTTACTTTATTTAAATTATTTGCCTTTCTTTTCTTTACATAGTTCTTTTATGTGGATTGTAGTGATATGATATGTATGCTGAATTTTCACCGGATCTTAAAATCTAATCTAATCCTGAAACACTTGACCAAGAAGATAGAGTTGGAAGGGAAAATCATGTAAGAAAATAAGTAAAGTGTTGAGATGTTTGTTGATTGAGTTAAAGCCTCACTTGAAAGAATTGAAGCAATCGCTTTGTGAATAAAAAATGACCTGGTCATCAATGAGAAGGTCAATCTCAATCACTTTAAATGGAAGCGATCAGAGGATATATAGTCTCCACTGTCCAAAAAAGTAAAAGAAAGTTAGATTTAAAAACGCATGAGTCCTCTAATGGGAGAAATATAGAAGATAATTTGACCTTTATGTTTGATAAATGCATAATAAATAGCGACACAAGTTCTTAGTCACGGTCAATGTTGAAAAGATGTGTATGAACTTCATGTTCCACTCCCAGATTGCATGTTATGTATGTGCATTTTTAAGGATTGAAATGATGAAGGCATTTTGTTCTACTATCTGAAAAATATATCAACCTTTGCTTACCCCTTTTGAGCTTTTATCTTTCTTCGTACCCCTCTTTTGGAATAAAAAAAAAGTTGAAAAAAGAGAAAAAATCAATCAAAAATTCAAATTCAAGTAAACGAAATGTTCGGAACTACGTGTGACCTGATTCTTGCGATGACAAGATACGTAGGCATCCCTACTCTGGGGTTCGGTTCAACCAAAAGAAAATTCAAGTTACCCAAAATGAAATAAAACTGGGGCAAAAGTTTATTTTCTTAAAAGAGTTGATTTCAAAAGTTGTATGCTTCACCCAATGTTATGTAAATTTTGAGCCTCATGCCGCCCTTTCTTTCTAACCCTTTCCAAAAGCCAAGTTACAACCAAAGAAAGACCTTCAGATCAATTTTTGATAATGGCAAGGCTTAATATCTTATGGGTGTGTGATATTTCATATTTTGGGTGCTATTTTCTTTAAAAAAAAAAAAGGAAAAAAATGAAAATAAAAATGAGAGTCTTATTGGTGAAAATCCTTTTGGGCACCATAAGGCGACAGTGATCTAAGAAAGAAATAAAAATGAGATAGGTTCATTGTCAAACATCCATTGAGGTGCCACAAGCCGAAAGAGTATTGTAAAAGTGAACAAATTCAGCAGTGGCTCGGTTTCAAACTCAATAAGTGGGAAAAAATTGATAAATGATTAATGTGGAAAGATCCGATTGTTTAATTAAAAAATGCATGTCATAATCACTGGAATCAGCTATCACACTCAAATAAGTTTCCTTTATGTTGATTTGAAAAAGAGATGCACTTTGTCTTTCCCTTTTCCCTTTTATTTTTCTTTTTATTATTTTTATTTTTGAATTTTTGTCGTCATATGAAAAGTCATTGTCATCTTTCACATTTTTTTCTTATTTTTTTTGTCGAATTCACGTCAAGTCAAGTAAGAAAGAGCTTCAAAACTTGCCACCAACTCCCTCAATTGCACAAAGCATGACAAAGGGTTGATGCACCAAGTTAACATGCTTCAAAATAAAGTAAAGTACTCGAGAATGCTTGTCATCCGACAATTTTTGGACTCTTAAAAGTATAAAAGGTGTATTTAAAGCTGAATCCAGAGACATCATGCAAGAGAAATATGATTTGAGTCAAAAGGTTTTAGTAGTCAGAATTTGGGGTCAATACTACAACAAGTCAACAATACCTATCAATGATTTGCAATGGAGCTGGGCATGACAAGT
>NW_025823234.1:0-1282 GCF_002878395.1 Capsicum annuum | reverse complement strand
AATTTGAAGGATCAACACGACCTTGACTTCCAAAGGTATAGTGATTTACTTTTTAATCTGTATTTTTTTTCTCAATCTTATGCACTTTTATACACTGTTATACATAGATATGTTATGTATAGGGTTAAAATTGCATTTTTCTTGTGGGATCTATTGTTATTTATTCTCCATGTGTATTACTATGCAATGTATATGGTTTGACCCATTTTGATATTATTCATGCAAGGGTTATGTATAAAGGTTGCCAGTGGTATGCAATGTATATGGTTTAAACCATTCTAAGCTTACACATGTAAGGGGTGTGTGTAAGGGGATTCTAGTTGGTATGCAATGTAAAAGGTCTGACCATTCTGATTTTTTCATGCACTTATGTTTACCTTATACATAAGCATGTTATGTATAAGGTTGTGGTTAACTGCAGTTACATTTATCTTATACATTTTAGTGTACTTTGTTATGTATGGGAATTGTTTTATCTATATTTATGTTTACCTTATACATAAGCATGTTATGTATAGGGTAATTGGTTAACTGCGGTTATATTTAGCTTATACATTTCAGGTTATGTATAATACAGTCTAATTTAATTTTTATGTTTGTATTTTTACCTTTCAATATAAGCTAAAGATTTGGTGTTAGATTTTAAAAAAGTTGGAATTCAATGTTATTATTTTAGGGAATGAAATATCATATTGACAAAGTTTCAGCTCACTCATTCCATAATGGTAGTTCATGTAACCGGGACTTTGGAGAAGATATAAAGCATTATTTGGGCAAAGAAATACTTGATTTATTTTGAAATACACTTTTTAGTGTATTCCTCGACATGCCTTAATGCAATTGGATAGTTCAAATATTCAAATATCTTTTGATAATCGAGATACAATAGGATAAATAGAACAAAATCATGTTTGTGTACAAAGTACTATTCTAAAATTTACTCTGCTTGAGTTTTCTATAATTACCAGTCTAAAGTGTACCAATCATATCGATGATTACCTATATACTACCTCACCCACATCTACCCTAATGTCAAAGTATTTTTCCCCAATGCAAAATCTGGAATATCTAAGTTCATATTAGTTTAATGGGTCAAGATAGGAAACTTCGATAACACTCGGGATGCATTGAATATGGTGATATTGTACTTCATTCACACATTTTTCTTTTCCTAATTGTGTGATTCACCAGTTAGTATATCTCACTTCTATATGGTGGAGTATGGGCGTTACTGTAAGACCCCACAAAATTTCTAAGCTTAAATCAGTCTTTTAAATTTGTC